>NC_058131.1:341511764-341525563 GCF_016433145.1 Gracilinanus agilis | reverse complement strand
ATGTCCTTCAATTGGGGAATGGCTGAACAAACTGTGGTATATGCGGGTGATGGAATACTATTGTGCTAAAAGGAATAATAAACTGGAGGAGTTCCAGGCGAACTGGAGAGACCTCCGGGAACAGATGCAGATCGAAAGGAGCAGAGCCAGAAGAATTCTATACACAGAGACTGATATACTATGGTAAAATTGAATGTAATGGACCTCTGTACCAGCAGCAATACAGTGACCCAGGACAATTCTGAGGGATTTATGATAAAGACGCTACCCACATTCAGAGGAAGGACTGCAGGAGAAGAAACATATAAGAAAAACAACTGCTTGAACGCATGGGTTGGGGTGGACATGATTGAGGGTGTGGACTCGAAACTACCACACCAATGCAACTACCAACAATTTGGAAATTGGTCTTGATCAAGGACACATGACAAAACTAGTGGAAATGTGCAGCGGCCATGGGTGGGGGGATTGCGGGGGGGTGAAGGGGAAAGGAGGAACATGAATCATGTAACCATGTTAAAAATGAATATTAATAAATGTTTGGGAAAAAAATAACACAAAAAAAGAAATGATGTTTATCATGAATATAAAAAAAGTATGAGAAGACATTTGAATTGATGGAGAATGAAATAAACAGAACCAGGAAACCATATACAAAATGTTAATATAAGCAATAAAACAACCAATTTGAATATAATGCAATTCTAATGATCAAGGTTGGCTCCAAAGAAGAGGTATTAGAAAGCACCTGTTTTATTGTTTGCAAAAGCAGGGGACTATGGGTATGGAATAGTATGTGTATATAATATTAGCCTTTTTTGATGCTATGGTTTGTTTTGCTGAATTGTTTTTGTCCTTTTTTTAGTTCTTTTTTATGGGAGATATCTCTCTGGGAGGGGAGATGGAGAATTATATATTTGAAAATTATGGTGATTTAAAAAAATCAATAAAAAAGTTGTTCAAAAAAGTTGAGGTGGAAGAAGATAAAATTGTTCTAAGAGAAGGTGATCCAATCCCTACTCTTGAGTTTTTTGGGAGGCAATCTAGACCCTAGAAGAGGGGATCATTAGGGGATTTTGGAGTAGTAATGATTCACTGTGACGTGGAGGGCTACAAATTGAATTGTGACTACTGTGAGAAGGAAACACTGACCCAGTGTTGACACCTTAAAGAAAAACCTCTTTCCCCAAAAGTAGTTGCAAAAGACTCTCAAAGTCAAAGGAGTTTATCCTAGAGGTAGTAGGAAGTATTAGAATAATAATAAATACCTGATGTTTAAATAACAAAACCTGTGGGTGAATAATTCCTAGGTGGGTTGGGGTAAGGTGAGGACTGGGGAAATGGAATAGAGAGGGACACTACCACCAGGAGAATCAGCTGGGTTCTTGATGTCAGTTAGGTGCCAGGTTTGTCTGGGAAAGGAGGAGAAATAAAGAAGGTCTGTATAACAGGGTTTAATAACAAATTGGAATGGAGAGTGAAGGGAAATAGGGAAACTAACACTTAGTTCTAGTGAAAACTATCAGGGGATAGAGGGATGGACATAGACTACACTAAAACTAAATCTATGAGCAGACTGCCTAAGGCAAGGCAGCCTGGCTTGACAGGGGTAAGGGGATCACACAAAGATGTCTTTGGCTGGTCTCAGGATGTCACAGCTGGTCACTGGAAATCAGGATACACAGCAAGATAAAATCCACAGGTGAAGTGAGGGAGATGAGATAATCTGTGTGTGTCCACCACACCAGATAAATCCACTTCTTAACCTATACTTCACTGGTCTTGATTGAAGATGTAATGTCTAAATCCAAAGGAACAACTCCAGAGTATATAGTTCCCCAGAAGACACAGGATCCCCCTGACAGCTGCTTCAAACCCAACTGTCAGCCTCCAGAGTCACTCTGTGTGAGTCCCTTTGACCAGATTCTAAGTTCTCTTGCCAGCCAGTCTGCTCTGCTATCTATCGATCTCTGCTATCTAACTCAGACTTATATTTCTCTACAACAGAAGGCAATGGATGATGATTGAATAGAGGAGCTATGTGCTTAAGAAAAGTCATTTTCCCAGCAAGGTGTAGGATGTCCTGGAGTGTTAAGATGCTTGGATCTAGAAGACCAATCAAGATGCTGCTGGAATGATGTAGGAGAGGAGAGATGAGGGCCTGAACCTAGATCAGAGTTGTATGATTGAACAGAAGGGGTCATAATAGGAGGGAGAGATGATGTAAAAATAGAAATGATAGGATTTGACAATGGATTGGCTATGAGGGGTGAAGGATAGCAGGACATCTGGGATAATGCTAAGATTTTTAATCTAGGAGACTAGAAAGATGGTGGTGTCTGTTAACAGTATTAGAAAGTTTGGAAGAGAGGAAGGATTTGATGGAAAGGTTTAATGTGTCTCTGGGACATCCAGTAGGCAACTGTTGAGGTGGAATTAAAGGAAAGTCAGACACACACACACACACACACACACACACACACACACATATATATATATATACATATGTGTGTGTATATATATATATATATATATAATACATGTCACATGAATGTATACTGGTATACAAATATAGGTACATATACATGGATAAGCACACAGAATATATGTTCCATGTGTATATTTATATCTAGCTAGCTATCTGAATGGCTATCTATCTATTTAGCTATCTACCTATGAGTCATCTGCATAGAGAGTGCATCTGATCATGAGAGCTGATGAGGTTATCAAGAGAGTGCAGAGAGGGAAAAGGGCCTAGGACAGAATCCGGGTGGCCACCCTCACAGTTAGGGAATATTATTGGGATGATGAACGAATGAAAGAAACTGAGGTGGTGAAACAGGTAGGTGGAAAACCAGAAAGAGGAATTTCATGAAAAATAAGAAGGAAGAGAATATTTGGTAGGAAAGCATGGATGTTCAGCTGTATCAAGTGTTAGCAGAGAAGTTAAGAAGTAAGATGATTGGGGAAAGGCCATTCTATTTGGCAATTAAGAAATCACCAATACCTTTGGAGACAAGTTTCAGTTGAGTGAAAAAGTCAAAAGCCAGATTACAACATATTGAGGAGGGAGAAAAGAAATGGTGACAATGCATATAGCAAGGTTTTTTTTGTTTTGTTTTGTTTAAAGATTTGGCTAAGGAATAAAGGAGAGATATAGCATGATAAATAGCTTGAAGGAATAATAAAGTCTAATGAAAAAATCTCTTTTAAGGTTGAGGAAACTTGAGCATGTTTGAAAGTCACTAGGGAAGAATTACTAGATAGGTAGTGTTTGAAGATGAAAGAGTGAGAGGCAGACAGACAGACAGACAAGCAGGGGAGGGGGGTGGGGAAGAGAGAGAGAGAGAGAGAGAGAGAGAAAAGGATAGAGAATGTAATCTGCTGGCAAAGATGGAAGAAGATGGGGTCTAGTGAACATGTAAATAGATTGGTCTTTGCAAGAAGGACCACATTCTTATCAGAGACTAGGTTAAAAGAAGAGAATGAAAAATAATGCCAAGGGGCATTGAGATGAAGAAAATGGGAGAAGAAGCAGCTTATGTTGAATGACTTCAGTTTTTTCAGTAAAGTAAGAAACAAAGTTCCCAGCTTACAGCAGGAGAGAAGATTGTATGGAAACTTGAGAAAGGAAGAGGTTCGGAATCGTTTTAGTGGGGAGTGAGATATGGAATTAATTAGGGAAAAAACAAAATTAGGGGAAAAAAAGTTGGGTGAGCAGTCCCTGTCTGAGATTGAGAAGCTCAAAGGGGAGGCTAACAGCTATCTCCAGAGATGAATAGGAGACAGATAGAGAATACAGGGAAAACTCCAAATATGGGGTCAAAATAGAGGTCATAGAAAGCAAGGCTTTGGAAGGAAAAGAACCAAGTGGAAAGAAGTCATCAAAAAGGTAATTACTGAAGGCTTGGGAGAAAGACAAATTCTTCTCAAATAGTAATACATAGAAAAATGATATCATTTCCCCTTACCACTGGCCACTCCTTCCAACATGCCTTTTAGCCTAGTACAGAGTTCAGCCCAGCCCATCCTAGTCCAGAGCCAACCTGAGGCTCATTAAAAGTCTAAGGCAATCTGGCCCAGCCCAGAGTCAAGCCTAACCTATCCCAGCCTAGCACAGAGTTTAGTCCAACCCAATGAGTTTCAGAGACAACCCTAGCCCAAATCAGAGCGCAGGCCAATGCTGCCTAGCTCAGTCCAGCATCATGTAATAGATGGGAACCAAAGAAGATTGGTTACTGAACCAGAATGGCTAGTGTATCTCTGTCCTCCTCTTTTTTCTCCTTCTGAAGCCATCTTTCCTTCATTCTCAGAAGTCAAATGAGGCTCTTTGTCCTCCCACAGAAACACCTCACACCACTGCAGGTTTTTTCCCCCTCTCTTCCCAGAACCAGATTTTCCCCTCTGTGTAAGTACCACTTAAAGTTATTTTAAGGACCTCAAACTTCTTTTTGAGACAGAGGCCCATCTTTTCTTAAAATACATTTTTATTACATATTTTTAATGTAACCTACAATTCCCACTATGCTCTCCCTTGTACTGCCTCTCAAATAGTTATCCCTTTTAATGAAGAACATTTAAAAAGGGAAAGAACAAAAAAAGTCACCAAAACTCATATGAATATTGAAAAAACTCAGACATGATATGCAATGTTCCACTGATGGCTCCTCATATCGACAAAGAACTCAGATTTCTTCTTTGAGGCTAAGCTTGTTCATAACCATCTCACAGTATTCAGTTTTGATTGTTTTAATGCCATTCTTTCTATTTACATTGTTGTGGTCATTGTGTATATTGTTTTCTTGGTTCTGCTTGCTTTACTTGGAATCAATTCATACAGTCTCCCCATACTCCTCTATTTATTATATTCATCTTGTCATCACAAGCCATATTCCCTAATATTCATGCACCACAATTTGTTTAGCATTCCCTAGTCTAGGCCTCTCTTTTTCAGGCCATTTTAAATTAGTATTATTCTATCATTGTGAGTGATGGAACACTGCCATCTCCAAAGAACTGAGAATGGATATCACCAAGAAGGCAGTGGAGAGGTGGGTGGTAAATGTAAAAGAGTAGTAAAATATTACAAGCAAAGAATTAAGAAAATCTGGAGTGAAGGAACTGGAAGTCATCAAAGGAATGTGCAATTGATTAAGCATATGGGGTGATCATATGCTCCATGATGTCAAGAGAAAGCAAGGAAGATCCTCCAGTGCATTGGGTGCGCCCTCTGTGCATTTATGGACAAACATGGATTAGAATCAAATTGGCAGGGAGGGAATACCTCCCAACCCCCATTAATGAATTCATAGATCCATTACAATATTTCAGGCAACACCATTATGTTATTTACTCTGTTCCCCAAGAGCTGCCTACAGGATGCTGGGATTCTGGTGCTGGGGCTCCTGGCTATCCCATGGGTTTGTTCCACAGTCTTGGTTATGTCTTCCTGCCATGTTATCCTTGGGGTCACAATGAGCCAGGAAGGATAGTGGGATCATAGGATCATTGGATTATAAATATAGAATTGGGGAGGACCTTAGAGAACCTCAAGTCCAATTCCCTTATTTTACAGATTATGAAACTGAGGCCCAGAGGGGTTGAGTTATTTGCTCTGGGTCATACAGATATTATATAGATGAGGAGGAATTTAAACCCTCATACTGCTGACTCCAAGTTCAGTAACTTGGTCTACCATAAAATGCTATCTCTTGAGGCCAACTGTGTGTCCAAGTTCTCCTGTATGCATTAATCCTTTAGTGAAACCCAGAGGTAACCCCTGAGATTAATCCCGGCAGAACTTGGCCCTCCCAGGCATTTAATGCCAACATAAACAACCACCATAGATATCCCCCATGATTAGGCTAACTTTTGAGGGAAAAATCCCAGAGAACCCAATGCTATGATCTTTTGATTTGGTCTAGTCCCTAAAAGACTGATTCCCCCCCTCACCCCCTCCTTTGGTATGTTTCCATTGAAAATTGGCCAGAAGATCAGGAAATAGACTCTCTCTTAATTTAATGGCTCCATTGCTGTCGATGGGCCAGGTATTAATTGTGTTAATGGTGATCATTCTAAATTCATTTGGTGTTTGTGGGGAGGCCACCTGCATATCCATATGGTTCCCATCATTACTGAGGGGTAGGGAATGGGCCCACTAGGAGTTTACAGAGGGGGGGTTGGGCTGGCAGTGAGGATGCTGGGATCCAGGAAAGGGGAGGATGCTGGTGGGATCCTGCTGTGGTCTGAAATCTTTCCAAAGAACTCTCCACCTCCCCCCTTCTCATCTCTTTCCCTCCCCTCCATGGACACTTCTTTTCAAAATAATAATTTCATTTCAGTGTTTGAACACCTTGGAGAATAAACAAACCTGGGCTTCAGTGCTCCCACACAGTCAGGTTACAAAGGCATCCTACTGCTTGCCTTCTAATTTTAACAGGACGACTAGCACTTCACATGCGAACTGCGGGGCTCTCCAGAGGAAACAGCCACGGCTTCCAGCAAAGTTGTGATCTGGATTTATGTGTGTGAGAGAAAGTCTATGGGAGCTTCTTATGTCTGTAAGAATTGTGCGTGTGTGAGAGAGTTTATATATGTATATGTGCACAAATAATGTCCGCATAAACGTGAGTTTATAAGTTTTCGTGTATATGTGAGGATATATTCTGTGCATGAGAAGTGCATGAGTGTGAAAATGTGCTTATGAATGCATGCGTGTTTATTTGTATAAGAACCCTGTGCTTAGATATGTGGCCATCTGGGTATGAGGACTGGGTGCAGGAGTCTGTGTGTGAAAGTTTCTGTAAGAATATCACGTGAATGTTTAGGTATAAGTCTTTGTGTGGAAGTATGTCGATTGTGTGAGTATCCGACAGTGTTTAAATTTTTATATGTATGTGAGAGTGTGGAAGTTTATACATGGATCTGCCCATGACATTTGTGTGTCTGTGTTGGGGTCCAGGACATCCTGTACATGTGAGAGGATGTGAGCATTTGTAAGACAGTGTGTGTTTACACATGAGCCAGTGTGTAAAAATGTGTATAGGATTATGAGTGTGTTTGTATATAATAGATACACATGTGTGCATGTGCATATATGCACCTATGGTTCTTATACACATACATATGCATCTGTGTGTATGTGTGGTATAATGGAGGAAGGAGATGGAGAAAAGAGGAAACTCTTTGAACCAGAGGGAGATGGCCCAAGAAATGGAAGAATGACCATTTTAGGCTTTGAGTTGTGAAATCTCTAGAGCCTGATGAGGTAGGAAAGACAAATCACATGAAGCTTGCCCTGTCAGAAGGGGGGAAATAGCCTTGGGGAATGGGGAAGGGAGGGCTGAGGGGAGAGTGGCAGCTCTAAGAATGGGGAAGGGAAGGGTTAGGGATTAGGGGTCTGGTTCTGAGGTTGGTCCCTGACTACAGAGTCCTCCTCATTGACTTATGAGAAAGAATGCCATCTAGAGATCTAGAGATCTCTACATCTAGAGAAAGAACTGTGGGAGTAGAAATCCAGAAGAAAACTTATGATTTATCACTTACTTATATGGGTATAGGATTTGGGGTTTTGGTTTTAAAAGATGACTCTGTTACAAAAATGAATAATAGGGAAATGGGTTTTGAGTGATAATACATGTATAAGCAAGGTGAATTGCTTGTCAGCTCCTGGAGTGGGGAGGGAAGAGGGGAAGGGGAGAGAATGTGAATCATGAAATCTTGGAAAAATATTTATAAAAGAATTGATACTGAGGGGGAAAAAAGTAACAGTAGCATTGATTTTAGAGTCAGAATGAACATTCAGTGTCATTTAGTCCAATCTCCTCACTTTTTGGGTGAGTAAACTGAGTTCAAGAAAGTTGAAATAATCTGACCAAGTTCACATCAGTAGCAATAGAGAAGAAAGCTGAAGATTTCTGAGTACAGAGATTATTCTGCTAGCAATATGAAAGATAGATTGAAATGGAGAGCAGTAGTGAATTGATAGCCCTGAACCAATGAGGGACTGAAAAAAAGTGAGGAAAATATGCTTGGAAAGTAGTTTCAGAAAAAAATAGTGACATTGCTTGGAAAACAGAATTCCTTTGGTCGTGAAGGCATCTGTGGTTGTGAATTTTCATGGGGTCTCAGGAGACAGAGAAGCTTTTGCAGAAAGTCATAGAGAAAGCAGGATATCTTGAGCTGTCCCACCTTCCTGCTTCACTGCTAACATGACCCAGGCATAAGAAACCACTTTTTTTTTTGATCATTTATTCCTCAAAATCTTTTATCATTCATAAGGAAGAAGAATAGTGATCTTAGACTCAACCTAAGTTCATACCTCCACATCTCACTGTTATCTAAGGTAGGGATCCCAAGGAGTCTCATCAATTCATAGGATTACATATTTGTACCTAAGAGATCATCTTGTCCAACCTTCTCATTTTTTATACAAGCAAGCATATCCAGAGAAGAGAAATGATTTGCCAAGGCTGCTCAGGTAGTAAATGGAAGACCTGGATTTTGAACCAAGGCCATAATATCATAGAATTATTGATCTATAGTTAGAAGAAGCCATACTGTCTAACTCCCATATTTTGCAGTTGGAAAAATAGAGGTTTAGGAAAGTTAAGTGATTTGTCCCAAGTCACACAGATGACAAACAGCAGAGATGAGACTTGAATCCAAATCCTCTAATTCCAATTCAAATGTTCTTCCCTAGAAGACTAGAAGCATTCAGGTGTCTCAATACTGTATTGGGGTTCAAACGTGGCTTCAGACTCTCACTAGCTGTGTGACCCTAGGTAAGTCACTTAACTTCTATCTGCTTCAGTTTCCTCATCTGTAAAATGATGCTAATGACAGCACTTATCTCCCAGGGTTATTGTGAGGATCAAATGATATACTTGTAAAGTGCTAAGCATAGTTCTTGGCAAATACTAGAAACTTAGTGCTTTTCTTCCTTCCTTCCTTCCCATCATCATTCTGCAGTTTTCTCCTCTAATATAGGATTATCATAAAATGATGGAAAATTCAGGACAAATTCTTAGCCCAGGCTCTTCCACTGAGTACCTATGTGACTTAAATGAAGCCATATCTCCTCCTGGTGATCCTGTGGTTGGTCTGAATATTGCCTATATGACCTACAAGAGCCCTTGCAGCTCTGCTCTGACACTCTATCATCTAATTCCCCTTTCCCTAAGTCAAATTGACCTTCCTTCCAATTAGTCTGAATTAGTGAAAATACCCTCATACATCTTCCCAAGGGGCCTGTATTTCATTTCCTAAATGATGCACTGCAGACTGATAAGGGTAGTGGAGGCACCTGGATAAAATATTTTTTAAAATCTAATAATTCTATGATTTTTTGAAGTATAAAAGATTCATACGTGTGTGTGCACTCATGTGCTTGTGTGCCAATGTCATTCTGCGCTACTGAATGTTCATTCTGTATTCTAGATCACTTGATGGGGATGGGAGGAAATTTCAGGGGCAATTCTTAAACCACGGTGGGGTAGGGATAGGAGTACTAGACTCAGGCTGAGCGGATCTGGGTTCTGCCACTGACTGCCTGTGTCATTTTAGGGAATGCCCTTGTACCTCACTAGATCTCACTTCCCTCAAGTAGAAAATGAGAGAATAGGCTTGTGCCTTCCAAGGCTCCTTCCCTCTTCAAAATCTATGATCCTGTGATCTCTTTTTTCCATCTGGGGCTCATGGTATTCAATCCCTTTTACCAGTTAACTTTTTGTAGATTAGTCAGCAAGAGAGGGTGCATCCTACCCCACTCTCTTTCCCCCCAGACTGACTCCTCCTTCTGTGGGCATGCCTGACCCCAGAAGACAAGTGTTCCCATCGTTCTTTTTCTGGCCTTCTCTATCTGTATCTGACTTCATGTAGCAGAGCTCCCTTTAGCCATGTCCCCTTAGCCCTTCTTACATCCAGGCTAAAGATGAAGCCACAGTCACTGTCATTGTCACATAAGTGGGAAAAGTTGAAAAAAAAAACAAAAACAAACCAACAACTTGTTTGTTGGAGAGGCCTCACTGAGACCAAAAAACAAACAGACAAACAAAAAAACCCAATTGCAATCCCAGCTCAATACCACAGAGAAGAGGAACTCACTAGTAGGATCCAGTTCTGGCCTCCAAAAGGCCCTCCCATGTACAACAAGAGGGAGAATTAGCCAGAAATAGGCAGCCAAACCTTACTTGAGGGCAACCATAAAGCCTCCAGTATGGATTTATTTATCTTGTCACTTATTCATCTATTTAACTCTTCTAGCTGCTCTAGCTAAGGAGCCACAGACATTACAACTTGAGTGACTGAGTTAGCTACATGTTCCCTGCTGATGCCTATAGGGCCATAAGGAAGCTGAGAAAGCTCATAAAAACCACTAACATTTATAGCATGCTTTAAGATTTGCAGAGCATTTTACATTCATTATCTTATTTGCTCCCTGCCACAATCTTATCATTTTAACAGATGGGGAAACTGAGGCTCACAGAGGTTAAATGACTTATTCATGATCACACAGCTAGCTAGTCAGTGTCTAAGAGGGGATTCAGATTAAGGTCTGGTGCATCATAAATGCTTACTATGAGAATTCTACCTGGCTGTCCTCATGCTTGGAATGCTTTCCCTCCACTCTGACTACTGACCTCTAGCTTCCTTTACATTCCAAGTAAAAGCCCACTTACAACAGGAATCCTTCCCTAATTTCCCTAACTTCTAATTCCAGTGCTTTCCCTCATTTAATTATTTTCCATTCATCTTGTACAAGCATACCTTATTTTATTGTGCTTCACAGAAGTGGTTTTTTATAAGTTGAAGGTTTGTGGCAACCCTGTGTTCAAGCAAGTTATTGGTGTCATTTTTCCAATGGCATGTCCTTATATCATATAAGTGTCACATTTTGGTAATTTTTGTGATATTCTAAACTTTTTCATTATTATTATATCTGTTATGGTGCTTAGTGATCTTGTGATGTTACTATTGTAATTATTTTGGAGTGTCACAAACTGTGCCTATGCAAGACAATGAACTTAATCTATAAATGATGTGTGTGTTCTGACGGCTCCACAGACTGGATGTTTCCCCATCTCTCTCCCTTTCTTCTGGTCTCCCTATTACCTGAAAGAGGACAATATGGAAATGAGGTCAAATAAACCCTTACAATGGCCTCTAGGTGTTCAAATGAAAGGAAGAGTGACCAGATGGGGCAAATTTCATTGTTGTCCTATTTTAAGAAATTGCCATGACCATCCCAACCTTCAGCAGCTACCACCTTGTCCAATCAGCAGCCACCAACATCAAGGCAAGATCCTCTACCAGCAAAAATACAAGGACTTAACTGAAAACTCAGATGATGGTTAGCATTTTTTTGGAATAGAGTATATTTTCGTTAAAGCATGTACATTAGACAATACTACTGCATACTTAATAGATCACAGTATAATATTCACATAACTTTTATATGCACTGGAAAACTAAAAAGTTTGTGTGACTCACTTTATTACAATATTTGCTTTATTGCCATGGTCTGGAACTGAATCTATAATATCTTTGAGATATACCTGTATATAGCTTTCTTTGTATAGATAGGTTTGCATAGTGTCTCTTCCACTGGACTGTAAGCTCCTTGAGGACAGGGATTGCCTTTTGCATTATTTCTGGTATCCTGTAGCACTTAGCACATAGTCAGTACTTAATGAAAGTTTATTGGTTGATTGATTTATCATTTACCATTCATTATCTCTTGCTTCCTAGTCCTGGAAGCTCTTTCCATTGTCTCACATTATATCTCTCACCATTCTTTCAGGAGCACTATAATGCCACAAGATTTAAAGATCATTAGTAGACTTTAGAGAGTCTAATTCACTTATCTTGCTGATGAGAAAACAGAGGTTCATAAATCAATAATCCAAGCAAGATTTAAACTCAGATTTTTCAACTTTCAATCCAGTGATCTTTCTATTACAATTTGTTGCACCAATTAGGATGACAAAAATAACAGCCAACATTTAGAGAACACTTTATAAACACTTCCCTCATAGTGCCTCTGTGGTTTTATTATCCAAATTTTAAAGGGGAAGGCACCCTTAGGTCTCTCCTGGCTCTTATCTATGATGCTATGAGGTCTAGAATTTTAAATGATATGCTGAAGGCCATATATAGATGATTCAATCCTGAAATACTCCATGGCTCATGTTTTATTGGTGGCTCCATGTTGCCAGCTTCTCACTTCATCAATAAAAAAAACAAACAAATAATTGTTAAGCACTTTCTGTTTGCCAAATACTGTGCTAAGTACTTCCTACCAAAAAGATGGTACTATCCCATATCCTGAACTCTTCCACCAAGTGATTTCTCTACTGGGCCCGTCTTCTTCTATTACATTCCCAACAGCACCTTTTCCCTCAGAGCTTTTCTAGGATGGGGAGACATAGTATGTTGCTAGTATCAGGTAACAATGCCAGTCCTCATAAGCTTCTAGCCCTGGGTTCACCTTGCTCCTAACTTGCTAGATACCGTTCAGCAAATCTCTTCCCCAACCAGACTTCCAGTTTCTGAGGGTGACGGAATCTTTTTGACTTGACTTGTTCCTCTTTGGCAGGGAGGCTCTTGTCTGAAGAAGAGCTTTCTGGCTGCAGGGCTATGGACCTCCTGGTGGAGTGTAGATGAGCCTGGTGAGTGCATCTCCATTAACATGACCACAGATGCCTTGACAGCCAGTGCTCACTGCAGTGACTGCCTTTGGGCAACACCCATGACTGGTAGCAACACAGACTTTCAGAGGCTGAAGGAACTTTGGGGTCCCTCTAATTCAACTTATTTGAAATAAGAATTCCCTCTGTAGTTTACCTAAATCATTTAGCTTCTTCTTGAAGAACTTTAGGGAACAGGAATCCATTGTTTTCTGAGGCAACTCATTCCACTTTTGTGAAGCATTAATTTTTGATAAATTTTCCTCACATCAAATCCAAATTGGCTTTTTACAACTTTCACACATTTCTCTTGGTTCTGGTCTCTAGAACCAAGCAGAGAAAGTTTTATCCCTCGAAATTTCTTCAATTACCTCTTCAGTTACTTGAATATTATTATGCCCCAATCACCACCCACCCCTCCAAGCCTTCTCTTCTCTAGGTTACCCACTTCTAGTTCCTTTAAAAAAATCATATTGCTTTGTCTTAAAGTCTTTTCCTTATTCTTTCCCTTCTCTGGACATTATCTGGTAGTTTATCTGCATCTTTCTTAAATTGTGGTATCCACAAAGGAATACAATAATCTAGATGTGTTCTAGAAAGTGAAGAGTGGGCAGATTAAACTATCTGATCTTGCCATTTCCATCCTACTTTGTACCTTTGAATTCATCCCAAGGACCTAGTTTAGCCATCCACTAAAATCCATTTCTGGGATCAAGAAAGAAGGTAAAAGGACTTATCTGTATAAAATTATTTATTACAGCTCTTTTTATAGTAGCAAATAATTAGAAATTGAGGTGATGTCCATCAACTGGTGAATGGCTGAAGAAGTTGTGGCATATGATTATGATGGAATACTATTGTGGCATAAGAAATGACAAGAAAGATGATTTCAGAAAAATATAGAAAAACTTACAAGAACTGATGCAAAGTGAAGTGAGCAGAACCAGAAGAACATTGTACACAGTGACAGCACTCTTTCTCAATGAATGACTGTGAATGACTTAGTTATTCTCAGCAATGCAGTGATCCAAGACAATCTCAGAGATTCATGATGAAAAATGCCTTCCTCCTCCTCCTCCTCCTCCTCCTCCTCTTCCTCCTCCTCCTCCTCCT
>NC_058131.1:341470437-341506887 GCF_016433145.1 Gracilinanus agilis | reverse complement strand
CTCTCTGTCTCAATCTCTCTCTCTCTCTCTCTCTCTCTCTCTCTCTCTCTCTCTCTCTCTCTCTCTCTCTCTCTCTCTCTCTCTCCCCATTCTCCCCTCCCTCCCCTTGTCTATATTTTTGGCTGACTGGCTATGGTTCTATCCTTATTTGTCTGTCTCTGTGTCTGTCTCTCTGTGTTTGAGTTTATGTGTGTCTCTCGTCTAAAATAGTCCATGGAGAAGGTGAATCTGAACAATATTACAGATAGCTAAAGCCAATAGATCCTTCCACTGTTCATCTTCAGGCAGTGTTTTGTCTGTGCTGGAGAAAGAGAGAATTTGAAAAGATGAGCATTTCCAGAAATCCAAGGCATTGCAATTCTTCATTAATCTACTGTGATCACTCCAAGCCAATATTCCTTGATGTGCTTCAGGAGGAATTACATGGTTTGTGGAAAACCACCTGGTTCTTTGGGCAGGCCTCTTGCTTGAGCTCCTCAGAAGACAAAGCCACTAGATAGCTAAGAGAGAGGCCTTGGTGAAAGCCTCCTCAGTTTAGGTTTGGAACTTAATTTTACTCTCATTTCATTAAATCATCTCCAAGACTCCTTCTAACTCTAAAATTCAACCTTCCTAAGAAATAAAACATTTTGTCAGAACAGGTTATTTAAAAAAAAGTAAGTAAAATAAATATTTTATTCTTTATTAACTTAATTGTCATATCCAACAAAAACTTGCCTCTCTTGTACACCACCATGAACCTTCTCTTATGACAAAGAAATATACATAGCAAGATAACACAATACACTGGGCATATATGACTATGTATATCTTATTCAGTACCTATAGTTTACCATTTGTCCAATGAAAGGTAGGAGACAGATTTCTTTTTAAAATATATTTTTTATTTATTTCATTAAATATTTTCCAATTACATGCAAAAAAAGTTCTTACCAATCAATTAAAAAAATTTTTGAGCCCCAAATTCTCTACTTTCCTCCCAGCCTTCTCCCTTCCTTAAGAAGGTAAGAAAATTGATAAAGTTTATATACGTGTAGTCATGCAAAACATATTTCTATATTAGCCATGTTACAAAAAGAAAACATAGACAAAAAAATAAAGTTTAAAAAAATTATGCTTCAATCTATGTTCAGAGTTCATCAGTTCTCCCTCTGTAGGAGGATAGCATTTTTCAACATAAGCCCTTTGGAATTGTCTTGGATCATTATCTTGATCAGAGTAATTAAGGTTTTTACAGTTGATCACTGTTACAATATTGCTATTACTATGTACAATGGTGTCCTGGCTCTGCTTGTTTCACTCTGCATCTGTTCAATGTAAATATTCCCAGGTTTTTCTGAAACCATTTTGCTTATCATTTCTTATAGTACCTAAAGTACTATAATGCATTTATATAGTGCATTTCTTTTAGTATCCCATCACAATCATATACTATAACTTGTTCCACCATTCCCCATTTGAAAGCTATACCCTTTATTTTTAATTCTTTGTCATTACAAAAAGAGTTGTTATAAATATTTTTGTACAAATAGGTCCTTTTTCCTTTTCTTTGATTTCTTTGGGATATAGACCTAGTAGTAGTAGTCTTGCTGGGTCAAGGAGTATGAACAGTTTTATAAACCTTTGGAACTAGTTTCAAATTGTTCTCCAGAAATAGTTGGACCAATTTACAAATCCAAGAAGGCATTTTTGTCCCAATTTTTCCACATTCCCTGTGGGATTTGTCATGAGAGATTCTCTTACTACCAGTCCTCTGAAGTCATTTGGTCACTAGATTAATCAGTATCTTGAAATCTTTTCGATGCTGTTCTTTACATTATTATGACCACTGTGTATAGTTTTTTTGGATCTTCTTTCTTTTATCAGCTCATATAGATCTTCCCAAATTTCTCTGAATTCTTCATATTCATCATTTTTTATGGTGCAATACTATTCCATTAAATTCAGACATCACAATTTATTTGGTTATTCAATAAACATATTTTGAAATTAAAGTAAAAAGCTTAATAAATGTTTGCTCTATATAAGTGCCTGCTGTGTGCCAGTATCTATACTACCCAATGAGGATACAAGTACAAATGTGAGGTAGACCCTGCCCTCTAGGAGCTTACATTCCCCCACTGATAGGCTCCCCTGTTCAGTATAAGGTTTCCGAGGCTTCATGTGGACTCTCCTGGTTAAAAAGTGGTTTTCTTTCTTCTGTTTAATATAAGCTATTTTGTTCCGGAAAAAGAATCTCAAAATTTATAATCAGGAAAATAGTTTTCCCCCTGCCCTCTTCCCATAGGTACACTCTTGGGAGAAGGGAGAAGTGTCACTATGCAGGGGGCCAGACAATTATATTCCAGTATTGGAATCCAGAGAACATTTTCCCAGTGGTTCTTCCAAGATAAAGGCTAAAACAAAACAAAACAAAACAAAACAAAACAAAACAAAACAAAACAAAACAAAACAAAACAAAAAAAAAAACTGGGCATTTGCAGAATGTCCATGGGGGGCTAGGTCTTGGGAATAATGAAAAAATGGTCCCTTTCCCCCGAGACCCCAGACTTCAGAATCCTCTTTCTGGATGCCTGTCAATGCCTTTTTCAGGCTTAGCAAGAGAAGAACAAGAGCGCAGAGACTAGATTTAAAATTCTAAACTCTACTTGGAGCTCCTTCATCTCTAGGCTGATTCGTTGCATGCATAGTCCTGAGACACAAATACATTGAGAGACCAAAGGGAAAAGAGAATTGGTGGGCAGAAGTGAAGGAGGTAGATGCTTATTCATTACCCAGAGTTTCCTAAGTTTCTAGGGCTTTTGGCCTTAGATGGGTGAGATATTTCTGTTGAGAAACTAGAGACTAAGGGGAAAACAGACTATGAACCATATTTGTCTTCATGTTTCTCCTGAGACAGCAGAGAATAAGGGACAAACTATTGCCTTTAGAATTGAAGTCAGGGAAAATTTAGAGTTGAAGGGGTAAACTGAGATGAGAAAGTGAAAGTGGAGATCTGATTCATGTAGGGCCAACCTCAAGAGCAGAGAGTAGATGAGATCCCTATCAGGCCAAACTCCTTTCTCTTTCATACTTTCCCGGCATGGGAAACATTTCTGGGAAGAAAACCGAAGGAGGTGGCCAAGAACACCTTATTGAGGTTTGATGCCATGTGCTTGAAGTTGGCATTACTGCTAGGATATGGGGAAGGAGCAATTCCTTTCTCGCCTGCCTTTGTTGAACAGAAAGAAAGGTATTGTCCCCCTCCACGCCTGATTTTCATGACCTATAAAGTAGAAATCACAATAGTTGTACAATCTATCCCATAGGATATAAAGCTCAAATTAGATAATGGATATAAAGGGCTTAGAAAACTGTAAAGCACTATGTAAATGTTAGCTGCTATTATTATTATTATTATTATTATTATTTTCCAACCATGTGAGTATAGTTCTATTTACTGCCCAGTAGCTAATGCCTTTCAAATAGGTGATGACGCTCTAACCATGGATAGTTGTGCTTTTGAACAGAAGTATTTTGATGAACATAATTATCTTTTAAATTCTCCTTCACACAGGACCATTGCCTCTGATAAGTACTAAACGGATATTCGACCTGTGAAAACCTCTTTCTAGTTGCTTTTTTCCCATACAGCATTAAAGTTAAAATGCTGTGAGAGAACAGAGCTCCCCATTTCTCTCACTAGAATTTAGCTCTCTTCATTTCATCAATTCATTCGAATATTGGAGATTGCCATTTTCATCCTTGTAATAGGTGCCTTTATAGTCTGCCTGGGTGGATAACAGATCAGCCAACATCTGGTGGCAGAGACCATCCTTTTAAAGATTCTGAACTATAGTGCTATAGGAAGGGTTCAGACATAAAGAATATTCATCTTAAGAGTTATAATGGGAGCACCAAGGGAAATGAATTTGGAAGGACCAGGCTTGCCCAGGTAGTCCATTGGTATCATCAGACAGCATAAATAGTCTTATAAGAAGAGTCCTTCTTAACCCCTGAACCAAGGAACCTGAGTATCTGAGCTGCAAATAAACTACATTGGGCACCTGGGGGATTTATTATTTTAATTGTTAGACTTCATCGCTGGATATTTGAATGTTTTTTTTTCCAGGATGGTTTATCACTTGTAAATTATTTGTCACAACGCTGTAATTCTATCCAGATCCTTAACTTTCTAATCATGCATCTTTTATGGGGTCTCTTTTAAAGAAGCACTATAATTACGTGCCAAGGGTCCCTGTAAATTTTATCAGGCCATAAAATATTATACTTTAATTATTTGGAAGAAAAAAAAAGGAAATGTTCTCTCTGCAAGATGGACGATCAATACTGCTGGAATCGCGGGTTGGCAGTTTTCTATGACCTACTTGTGCCATTCCTCCTATGGCCATAAGGCTCTTTCCTTTCACTGAGGTTTTGACTACACAAAGAATAAAGAAGAGGATCCAATTGTGGGGTCACATGATTACAGATATCTTTTTCTAACTTTGTGATAATCATCTCTTCAGAAGTTCTTGCTGAACCTTAAGATCTCCAGGGAATCTCATTGATCAGAGAAATAGATTGGTGTGGGTTGTTAGGGGACATAACTTGGAGTCAAGAAGACTTGATTGTTCATGTGAGGGTAGCCACAGGCCAACTTGCATAACCTCTCTGAGTCTCAGTAGCCTCATATGCAAAATGGGTGTATGAATACCTGCAGGTCCTGCCTCACAAATTTGCACTGGGAATCAAGTGAGTTAATGAATGTACAATGCTGCATGATACAAAAATGTCAGGTGTTGTGGGGGTTTCCAGATATTTGAAGGATTATCAGGTAGTAAAGGGCTTGTTCTTAGAATCTTCCACTTTCTTAAGGTGTATTTCAAATATTTCCTATTGCATGAAGGTTTTCCATAGAAGGATAAGGATAGGAAGAGGTGTTAGACCTCTGATTTCACTGGGACAGGGATTTTCCAGTGAGGAAGCTTCTTGTACCCCAGCAGGTCAGTAACTTAAAGTCTTGGAGAACTGTCTGGGGCAATGAGGGGCTGAATGATTTTCCCAGGCTCAAAGTGACATTATATGTCAGAGGTACACCTTAAACTTAGATCGTCCTGGCTTTGAGTCTGGTTGTCAATCTGCCATAGAAGGTCATCTCTGCAGTCAGGAAGACTCATTTTCCTGAGCCAAAATCCAGCCTCAGACATTTACTAGCTGTGTGACCCTGGGCAAGTCCCTTAATCCTGTTTGCCTCAGTTTCCTTACCTATAAAATAAGCTGGAGAAGGACAAGGCAAACCATTCTAGGATCTTTGGGAAGTAAACCTCTTCATCTGTAAAATGAGAGGTTTGGACTAGATGGCATCTATGATCTCTTCCAGGTCCAAACCTATGATTCTGATGTTCTTTGGGAGAAAGTGAGCTCCTTGTCATCGACTTCAAGTGAACTCCAGTGATTACTGGTCAGGGATATTGCAGAGGGAAATTCTATTTCTGGGTAGCTATTGGATAGGATGGTCTCTGAGGCTCCTTCTGACTCTGATTCTAATCCCTAATGAAACAAAGAGAGAAAACAACTGTGATCACAATTTAACTAGTAATACTTGAATGAGGTGGTCTATACAATTTGTTCAAAACAGTGCCACAGTTTTATAGCTAGAAAAATATATTCCACATAGTATAACTATGGGAGCAATAAAGTATATTGCTATTTAGTCTCAGGTGATTTTCCTTAGGACTTGGGTTTAAAGGGTAAATTATATTCATCTAACTGAGTTGAAGAAGTAAGGGTACAACACATTTCAGGTATTTAAGAGGATAAGAACAATACAAACAGCAAAACGTTGTAGTTTATGCTTACAGCCAAAAAATGTAAGTCTCTCCAGGGCAGGAATTTTCTTGTTTTATGTTTATTTAATTGGATCATTTCATGAATTATAAGGGCAAACCACTCATATAGAACACAAGAAAATGCCAGATAAACAAGGGTTTACCATTTGCCATAACATAGACTGTTATAGTGTAAAGTTCTTGGGGGTAAGAAGTATGTCATGTTTCTTCTTTGCATCCTCAACACCAAAAACATTGCCTTTCAGTAGATATAAAACAAAATTTTATGGAATTGAATTGATGTTTCAGGAATAAACTTATATAATCATGTTCTTACTAATAGGGGCACCTTCCCCTCTGCTGCCAAGGTTGCTTTCTTAGAGATCAGTTGCATTAAATGAGTATTCAAGCTAGTTATTTTGACAGTCACTATAATGGGGCAGAAAAAGTGTTTTCCTAAGATATCTGAAACCTGCATCCTAGCCGCAGCTTAGCCACTACTTTGTATGTATCCTTGGGCAAATCATGGACTCTCTTTGTGCCTCAGTTTTCCCATCTGTAAAATGAAGGATTTGTACTGGATGAACTTTAAGATTCCTTCTAGTGTTGTCCCATTCCAGTATAGATGGACCAAGGTGGCTGGGACCAGGAAAATGATAATGAAACTGGCCAACTCTGAGGCCTGACATGAAGGGCTCCGATGGAGTTTATAACTTAATATTGTATTTACTTACAGTAAAGATTTCCTATCAATGGTTTCCAGTTACACATAACTTACGAATAATTTGCAAAACATTCTCCGGGATGCCAGAGGTCAGACACATCAATAGCTGCTGCAAACCCACTGACTATTTTTCCAGGCTTGGTTGAGTGACTATAGCTGGGTCCCCCACAGCCTGTTGGGGAGGGGCCAGGGCTCCAAGCCCATCTCCTTGCTGGTCCTGCAGAGATTGTAGCAGCTGTAACAACAGCAACAGTAATAATGGAGATGGTGATAATAATACCCTACATTTATGGATTGCTTTATGGTTTATCAAATGCTTTACATATATTATCTCAAACCAGCTTGGATGGAGCCTACAGCGACTGGCTCTAGATCCTGGACACTCTAGAATTTTCTCATAAGCTGCTGGGTGGGCACTTGGAAAAGAGTAGGGTCTAAAATGTCATGCATTCAGTCTAATTGGAATATCATGGCAGATCCCAATAAGCACGGGGCACAAACCCTTCAGTTACTTGTTTATCTTCTGCTGGTATTGTTCTTTAGCTTGAGAATTCTTACCTGCAAGGACTAATTCTGAAGTAATGGATAAGGACAGGCACAGATCCCACTTACCCAAAGTTTAAACTTGCCTGCCCCCTTTGTATTCCCGCCAACATCTCTAATATTCTTCTTTCTAGAATAATCTGTCCAACCAATGGCAGCAAATATTTACTTAAAGCCCTACTGTGTGCCTAGCCCTATTTTTGTCCTGACAGGCTTATTTATACTTAGGGCTTCAATGACCATTATAGCTTAATGCCCATACATAACATTTGCATTTTAACAGAGGACAGACATTCCACAGCAAACTTTTAAAGCAGGTAATACATGTAAAGCACTATGTTAGAACTGAAAGAAATACAATTCAGGAATTGAGGCCGGAGTTGGGGGCTCCCAGAAGAATAGTATTTGGGAAGGGGATAAGACAGGCAAAGTACAAACAGAAGATAAGCACATCAAACAGAGGGGACAGAAAATAAGGACTTGGGAGTGAGAAATGGAGCAGAATATTCCAGGCCAAAGAAAAGGTGGAAGCTCAGATAAAGACTGAGTTTGTCATTGGGGAAATATTAGGTATCAATCAAAAGGGAGACTAGGATTTAATCTGGGATGTTAGTTAGTGCAGGTCTACTTTCTAGACAACTCTCTTAGATTTAGTGCCAATTTGTATCAGGACAGGTACTTTCCTGATCTGGGAGTTCCTTAAACTAATGATATTACAGGAGGTCCATTCCCTATCTTGATCACTTCTTTTGTCTTTATGGGGACCCTCCCAATGTCTATGCAATCATATTCTGCTGTAACTGGACTTGAGTCCTAAGTTCACATTTTTTGCTTGATGAGTCTATAAGTCTAGTGTTATTGGAAAATGAGACCTAAATTTCAGAAAAACACACACACAACCTTTCCTTCTTTTGCTGAATGGTCTATTTACAAATGGGGTACTTACCCACTTACCAGGGACTTCAAATTCTGAACAGGTTGAACAGGCAAGCCCTATCCTTCTCTAAATCATTAGGAGACAAAGGCAGTCCCAGATAGCATTATAGAATTGTGATTTCCCATACATTTATAGATTTTAAGAGGTAGAAAAATCATTAGAGATGATATTGTTTAATCCTCTCATTTTACAGATGGGAAACTAGAGATCTAGGGAATTTAAATTGCATAGGTACTATCAAAGTAATATTTATAGTTTTAGTACAGTTTTACATGACTTAAGGGAAATAACAATTTGTCTAAGTGGTTTTTTAGCTGGTGTACCTCAGTTTCCTCTGAAAAAATTAGAGAGTTAGATTCGATGAATCTAAGGTCCCTTCTAAATCTAAATCTAACATTCCTATGTAGTAATATAATCTTATCAAGATGCAGTATAATAAGTACCTACTAGATGCCAGCCACCATATTAAGTGTTGGGGATACAAAGCAGAAAAAAACTCCCCAAGATTGTGCTTGCCTTCAAAGAACTTACAATATAATGGAAGAAGACAATATACAGATGGAAGTCGAAAAGGAGAAGGTATCCATAGGGGAAGATTATTGCAGAACTGAAACTAATCAGATCAGCTGGTGGCAAATGAAAAGATGGCTGGGGTTTTGAACTCCATAAAGGGACATTATAGGAGATAGTTTTTGATCTGCACCCCCATCAGAGAGGTAAAAGCAACTGAGGGAACTGATAAGGTGTGAGTAGCAAAGCCAAAGAAATCTCCCTGAGGGTGGGTTTCCCCGTCAATACCAGTTGGGATTTAGTAACCCTTCTGTAAGAAATTCCATACTCCCCATCACTCAAAGAAGGACTTGGACAACTTATTCTGTGTTGCCCTGGGACTGATCTTCCCCAATGAACCCCATATGACTTTGCCAATTTCAATTTTAATTTGTGCTAGCTTCAGACCAATCTCTCATCCTTCTGAGGTTAGATCCCCAAATATTCCCTAAATGATGTTTGGGTTTCCAGTGGCCCAAAAGGGTCCCCCACTACAACTAAACTGTAAGGTGTAAATGCATTCAGAGGATCATAGGTTTTGGAGCTAGGGAGATATATAAGGATTATAGGGTCATAGATTTAGAATGAATGAATGAAAAAGGATTTATCAAGCACTTACCATGTACAAAGCACTGTGCTGATTGTTGGGGATACAAATAGAAAAATAGAGTTAGAGCAGGAAGGGACCCCAGGGGTTATCTAGTCCTACTCCTTAATTGGATCTTTTGGTCCAACCCTTTCATCTTACCAGTGAGGAAACTGAAGCCCAGTCAGTTTTAGTGACTTGTTGAATGTCAGAGAATTAATAAATGGCAGAACCAAAGCCTATGCTTCTTGGATCTCTTGATTGGGATGGACTTCCCTCTTCAAATCTCAATGCCATAATATACTTAGTATATAATTCTGTGTGTTCTAGTTATCTTTGTGTGTACTTCATCCCTTTGTGAGACTGCAACCTCCACAAGAGTAGGGACCTGTCTTACTATTTGTCTCCTCTCAAGGCCCAGACATAGCATTTTACCAGGAAGGTGCTTAATAAATTGTTGTTGATGTCTTTGTATTTCCCTTATGACTTAGAACAGGGCCCTGGGTAGGATAAATGTTCAAATATCACTTCTGAATTGAAATTAGTTTGTTGTAGATTTGGGGAATTGGTGTTTCTAGGTATTATTTTACATTAGGTTGTACGAGTCCTTTTTAAATTAACAGTATGATTAAAACACAAACAAACCAACAAAACAATGGCATAACTTTAGCAACATGAGGAAATAAACCTGTAGTAGTAGACAATGGACTTGCACAGGTATCTTTCTCTTTCTCCTCCTCTTCCATTTTTGTCTTCATTTTGTTTTCTGGTGTCATATTCTCAGGGCCCTTTTTTCATTATGAAAAGTAGTTATCGTATGTACATGTGTAGTATCCTTATCCTGCAAAACAATAACTCTGAAAGAATCATAGCATATTAACAGCTTATCCTAGGACCACTTCTATCTGGATGTCTTTGAAAAATGGGAAAAATGGGAACAAGCTGGCAAGAACAATAATGGCTAAAATTCCTCAATAGAACTAGAAGGCCCTCCTTGGTTATCTCCACAGATACAACTACACATATGACAGCAAAGAAGCATTGAATCAGCAGCTTAACTGAGTGGATCTGTTTGTAGATGGCAGAATGGTTCCTGATGGCCATATGGACTCTTAGCCATTCTTAGAGCACAGGCCGTGCACCTCTTTCCGTGCCTCGGGATAGGAGCAGGTTGTTGACACCAAAAACTACAAGAAATTCACTCTTAAGGAATCTGAACTTAATAACTGATACAAACTTTGTAAAAATGGTAGGAATTGTCCAACCTAGTCTCGATGGACTCTGAACATCCTTGTTAGCTCTAGACTGATGACTGCATGATGCCACTAGATTCTCACAATAACCCTGGGAAGCCGGTATTCCAGGGATTCTTCTTCTAATGTCATAGGTGTGAAACTGAGCAGCACTCCTACCGATCCTGAGCTGCCCACTAACATTTTGACCCTATTCTTTTCTCAGTGAAGTTTTTAGTGCCATTATTGCTGAAGAATTAAAGTTGTCAATAAACCAAAAGATAACAGAGAGACAAATAGGCAGCAGTGTGGATCTCTACACTATTTGGAATGTCCCAAAATTTTTGGGACAGTTTTATTTTTTAATATCTTTTTATAATATACAAAAAGTTATACTATATGCACACATGTACCCATGGGCATACACATCATGCAAATGGACACACATACTATACACACACTATATGTATGCATACAAATGTATACAAAGATATTCTAAAAGTTGTAATGCAATATTTTTTTTAATCCTTACCTTCCATCTCAGAACCCTTACTATGTATTGATTCCAAGGCAGAAGAGCGGTAAGGGCTAGGCAGTGGGGGTTAAGTGACTTGTCCAGGGTCACTCAGCTAGGAAGTGTCTAAGGCTGGATTTGAACCTAGAACCTCCCATCTCTAGGCCTGACTCTCAATCCACTGAACTACCTGAAATGCAATTTTAAGTTTTAATAACTTACATATATGTGCACAACATATATGATAAAATAGTTTTAATATGCAATGTTTATCTGTATACAATACAATATTTATCACACACGCACAGATACATATTATATGTGTGAACATGCATGTGTATGCACATGCATGTGTATGTTCCAAAAGTATTAGTGCAATGTAAAGTTATTAAAGCTAAAAATTGTACTAAGGCTTTTGGGATACCCTGTGTATATACACTATATATGCAGGCATGTTTGTATGTATGTAACATGCATGTTTATGTCTATACACACATAAATATTTATGGGGTATATTTGGAATGTTATGAATATCTAAATATATTTTATTGATGCTTTTCATGTTTACAGCAGTTGTCTGCCATCAATTTTCAGTGATGCCCTACAGGTACAGAAGCATAAGGTGATCATCCAGCAAATTGTTTGTAAGCAAAGGATGTGTGCTAAAGATGTAGCAAGAAGCAGAGTTAATAGAGGCCCTGATTTAGCAGCTCCCTGATACCCAGAAATACATAAAGGCCTCTGGCACGTTGAGCATATCATCTATGGGGAATTTCTAGGGAAATGAAGGCAAGAATCACAAGGGACCAGAAGGAATGAATTAGCTGTGATTGGCCCAGGAACACCCATCCAGATAAAAACCACACCTCCATTGTCATAGATGAGGAAACCATAACTTCTAAAGATAAAATGACTTGTCCATAGTCACTGGGCTAAGAGGCATCACAGACAGGAGTGGGACCCCAGGCTCTCTCTCCAGCCACCACCCTTTTCACGACAGCTCCCCACTTTACTTAGAGTCACAGCATCTCATGATCCAAAGGGAGTTCCAAGATTTTCTACTCCAACGTGAAGCACAAATCAACCTATAAACCCCTCGGTAGTTCTCCTCAGGCACTCTCTGAAATGAGCTAACCTACTTGGGCACAATGAAGTAAATCGAAGTAAAAATTTTTATTAAAAAAAAAAAAGATGGCATGCATTTCCTCCTGTTCCTCATATCTAACATGGAAGTGACCTTCCTGGTGTGCTGCAAGCTTGTGCTACATGGTGCCAGCTCTGAGTCAGCTAAAAGGTTCCTTACGAAGCATGTGGCCTTGTCTCCTTGACGGGAGGAAGGAAGTGGGCAGCTCTTACCACAGGACCCGCCAGCAGGGAGGTCTGGCTCTGGGACTGGAGGGTCAGATTTATGCAGATTGTGTTAGGGTGCTGAAATGAATGCTAGAGAGGGAATTTTAATGCCATCTCTTAGGCACATTCCCACAGGAAAGAAAAATAAGAAAAACAAGGCCCAAGAGAAGTTGCTCTAAAACAAAGAGGAATCCATTGTGGAAATAGAGTTTTTGATGATAATAGACAAAGCACTGGGGAAATGGGACATTGGGGAAAAGGACTTCAGAGCCTTTGTTGAATATTCAGCTTTTCTACTAGTTTAGGATGCGATTTTGAATACTGGGGAGACAAATGAGAAAGAAAGACTCAATAAAACTCTAAGACTCATTTGGAATCAAATAGGAAGCTTTCCTAGAAGGGGAAGGGGATGGAATTTGGAAGGAGGTATGGAGAGGAAGGGCATAGGTAGAGAATTTCCAGAAGCATATTTTGTATTGTACAAGGTATTCCAGGACAGATATTGCCCATAAATCCATTACCAAAAGGGCAACATCTTTGTTAAATAAAGAGAACAGGGACAGGAGAACCCACTGGCAGTAAGGGGCTAGCTATTCAGACATTCACAGAACTTTAAAGACTATAGGATTTAGAAATGGGAAGGAACTTCAGAGATCTAATTCAATCTATTTCAAGTCACAGAGGGGGCAGCTGGGTAGCTCAGTGGATTGAGAACCAGGCCTAGAGATGGGAGGTCCTGGGTTCAAATCTGACCTCAGACACTTCCCAGCCGTGTGACCCTGGGCAAGTCACTTGACCCCCATTGTCTAGCCCTTACCACTCTTCTGCCTTGGAACCAATACACAGTATTGATTCTAAGATGGAAGGTAAGGGTTTTAAAAAATAAAAAATAAATAAAATATAAAGTCACAGGGATTTATTATACCAGTTCACAACATAAAATCTCTGGGGGATGTTCCTACGCCTACTTGTATCACAGAAACATCTTATGTAGGGACCCCCCCCCCATGTGAGGGCTTACATACAAATGCACATAGGCAACATACATACACAAGTCCCATTTGATAAGGCAGATACAGTTAGGAGACCTGAGTTTCAATCTTGACTTTAGTATTCACTAATTGGGTATCCATGGACAAATAACTAAAGCCCTTCTTGATCTCATTGCTTTTTATATTTATAAAAAGGGGGTGGACAGTAGTAAATACTCTACCTACCTCACAGATGTGTTGTTAGGAAAATTCGTTGTAAAATATAAAATATTATTATTATATGAATGAATGAAGGAGTGAGCATGTGAGTGAGTGAAAAAGGTCTTACTGATCCTAAGGATCCTAATAAGAATCCCTGCTCTAAAGCAGCTACAGCTATTATGGAGGAAACCATCCACCATGATGGTCCCATCCTCCATCCTCTGTTTCTCACACCTGCGGTCAAACGGAGGGCAAGAGAAATGCAATATTCCCCAGAACAATACTACTAGGATGGCTCTGAGATTTTTCATGGTGCCCTGCAGCCTTTATCAGGAAAAGCTTGCCTTGATCAATGCACCAGGAGCAGCCAAGGATCCCTGTCTTATGGGAACTGAGTTGGTGGTAATTTTGACCAGCTTCCTGTTGGCCCCAAGGACGGAGTCCCACCTCGTTTGTGGCCAGGTTTGGCTGAGCCTGGTGAGCAGAGCACTGTGCTGAGCAGTGGGGATTAGGAAATGGAGGTTAGTAAGTGGAGACGGGGGCAGTGGGAGCCCAGACTGAGTACTGAATTCCAGTCTGGCTTGGTGCCTGCCTTGCTGGGTGGTCTCTTGGCAGGTTGTCTGATTGCTCCGTGATTCTGTTACTCCTTTGTATATGATTCAGACCTCGCCTGGGAAGTGTGCATGGATTAACAGTTAAAACATAGCTCAGAAATCTTAGTTTCTTTGGCCTTCATACGGTGGCATGAAGGGTTGTGCTTCTTCTCTCCTTCTTTCTTTAGATTTAGTCATTCATTGAGACACATCAGCAGGGAACAGGGGACAGAGAACTGAACTTCCTGGATTTTAAAAAATTCATTGGAATAAACGTGCATTAAGTGCCTTCTCTGCATTAGGCACCATGCTAGGTGCTTGGATGGAAAACATAAAAGCTAAATTTTACCTCCCTTCAAAAAAGTTACATTATACTGGGGAAAAATGACTTGTAAATAAATGAATAAATACAAAGTAGATTAAAAGTAATTTCCATGGGATGGGGATGAGAGGTACACTAAATCCAAAAGGGAACAGGGAAGACTTTATACAGGTGGTAGTTCTAGGGCTGAGTTTTGAGGGCATCATAGAGAACTGGGCATTCTAAGAAGGACAAGATGCTTTACAGCCATGAACAAAATTATGGAGGAAGGGTATGGACAAAAAGGCAAGTAAGCCAGTTTAGTTAGAATGCAGAAGATATGAAGGGGAGAAACTGACACCATCATATTCCTTCACTAGAGTCTTGCTTATCAAAGCACAATGGAGATAGCCCCAGATTCTCAAAGGAGATACTAGAAGGGTTTGAGTCCTTTAAGTCTTTTTTTTTTTAACCCTTAACTTCTGTGTATCGGCTCCTAGGTGGAAGAGTGGTAAGGGTGGGCAATGGGGGTCAAGTGACTTGCCCAGGGTCACGCAGCTGGGAATCCTTTAAGTCTTACTAGGGTTCAGCAGGAAGACTTTAAGCATGAGTGCAGTGTTATACTGTGGGTCTCTTATCCAAGTCTGAGCTCAGGGAAGCTTCTTACCAGGCTTTCTTCAGGATGATTTTTTTTGAGGGGGCCACAGTAATGCATTTAGGACCATCTACCAAGCCATAGAGGGCTTGTGCTCCATGTTGGTGAGTCAAGAAAACGCACTCAGGAAATCACAGCTCTTTGAAGTATCACAATAAGTGTGACAGAATTTATCAGTCTCACCAGTCTTGTATGCTCCAATGTGGGGGATTTGGGGGGAGGAAACATGGACCCTGGTGTCATAAGCCCTGGGTTCAAATTCTAGCTTTGTCATTTTTGCCATGTACTGTGTGAATGTGACTAAGTCACTTAGTATTTGAGGACTTCAGAGAAGACACTAGATTAGGTGACTTCTAAAGTTCTTTCTATATTTTTTATTTTTTAAAAAAATTTTTATTGATTAATTAAGAAAATTTTTCCATGGTTACATGATTCCTGTTCTTTCCCCTCCCCTCCTCTCATACTCCTCCCATAGCCAATGAGCAATTCCTCTGGGTTTTACATGTATCATTGATCAATACCTATTTCCATATTGATATTTATACTAGGGTAATCGTTTAGAGTTTCCATCCCCAATCATATTCTCATCAACTCATATGATCAAATAGTTGTTTTTCTTCTGTGTTTCTATTCCCACAGTTCTTCCTCTGGATGTGGATAGTGTTCTTTCTCAGAAGCCCCTCAGAAATGCCTTGGATTATTGCATTGCTGCTAGCAGAGAAGTCCATTACATTCGATTGTGCCACAGTGTTTCTGTCTCTGTTTACAATGTTCTCCTGGTTCTGCTTCTTTCATTCTGCATCAATTCCTGGAGGTTGTTCCAGTTCACATGGAATTCCTCCAGTTCATTATTCCTTTCTGCAGAATAGTATTCCATCACCAACAGAAACCACAATTCATTTAGCCATTCCCCAATCAAAGGGCATCCCCTCATTTTCCAATTTTTTGCCACCACAAAGAGTGAAGCTATAAATATTTCTGTGCAAGTCTTTTTCCTTATGATCTCTTTGGTGTATAAACCCAAAAGTGGTATGACTGGATCAAAGGGCACGCAGTCTTTCAAAGTCCTTTGGGCATAATTCCAAATTGCCATCTAGAATGATAGTATCAATTCACAACTTAAGGTTGTTTTTATAATCTATAATTTTAACACTTTGTGACCTATGTGTGGAACATTGTGCTAGGCACTGGGGGCAGAGAAGGTACAGAAATCCATATAAAAGAGTCTCTACCCTCAAGATGATTAGATTCTAGGGCAACTTTCATAGATTTTTCTCCTAGTGGGAAATCTTTGGTGAAAGACATGCAGAGGCTAAGGCTTTCCCAGATTCATTACATTTCCAGAATTTCTGTTCATTGTGAATTATCTGAATCTTTGCATCTTCATCCAAAATGTAATTTCTTAAAAATAATACCTTTTTAGCAATGTTTCTCCCAACCCCCTACTAAGTCTCCATGGGTATTGGACAGAGGCTTTGTTCTGAGGGCTTTATAGCTAACTCTCTTCTAGTATTTTCCGCCATGGTGTCTTCAGGGATTGAAATGACCTGGCCATTTTGTGAGTATCCCATAAAATCCCATAAATTCCCATAATATAATCTTGCTGATTCATTTTTATTTTTTCTAATAAATACACGAGTTCTGATTTCCTAATATCCACATCCTTGGCTGACTGCCTGCACACTGCACATTTGAATGGGAGCAGAGATATAAATAGTCACATGGTTTTTAAAAGGGGCTTGTCCATCTTGATCTAAGGGCAGACATGTTTCTGCTTTCTCAGGAATTATGAGAAATAAGACTATCTCTGGGGCTGGCGCTTAAAAGGAGGTGGGAGTTGGGGAGGAGAGAAAGTGGTAGCTATGGTTGATGCCTAATCCAATGAGTATCTACTGAGTCAGTTCCCCCCCCTGTTAAGCTGTTCCCATCTTCCCAATTATCTCCATATTCTAGCTAAGAGTAAGAATGGCATGCAAATCAGTTCAATTCACTTATATTAGTGGTGACTCTTATGGTGAGTCTTGAAGGGATCATAGAACTGGGGATTTTAAGAGGCAGATGCCTGTGCAAAGTTATGGAGGTAAGTGATGAAATGTGATGGACAGAGTATAGCAAATAAGCCAGTTAAATTAGAATGCAGAAGGTATGAGGAGGAGTAACAGAGACAATTCAATTCAATTCAAGAAGCATTTACTAAGGACCTCTTATATGATGGACATTGTGCTAAGCATTGAAGACGCAAAGACAGAAAAGCAAATGGTCCCTGCCATCATGGAGCTTCCATTTTATAGGAAAATAAAAGAATAGCAACTAATATTTATGTAATTCTTTTTATATCCATTATCCCATTTTAGCCTTGTACCCACTCAGTGAAGTGAAGGTTACACAAATGATTATCCTTGTTTTACAGACATGGAATCTGAAATAAAGAGTTTCAATGACTTGCTGAGGATTACACGGCTAGGAAGTGTCTGGGTTGAAGCCAGTGCTTCCTAATTTTAGATCTAGTACTTCTCTGTCCTCCTTACTGAGTAGTTTACTTGCCTACCTGGCCTAGTGTCACTGTGGAGGTGTGACAATGGGTCAGTTTTCCACCATGCCCAACTTTTCAATGGTTAAATATTTGGTGTTCAAAGGTATCAAAAAAGACAGAGATAAGCATTTTTTTCTCTCTTTCCATCCCTGATATAGAATAAACTTATCAAGTGTGGAATTCTTTTTAAAGGAAATATTTTAGTTATACTTTTCTTTTTTTCCTAGGTTTTAACACTAATTTTTTTGAGATAAGGACATTTTTTTTGGCCGGGGGTTGGAGGGATGGATGGAAGATTCAGATATTCTTCAGCCATTTGAATATTCCTATATACCCTTGGAATCCTGAGGATGGCTAGGAATGTTGGGCATGTTGCCATTGTCTCAAATAGGAACAAGGTAGTTGTAAGGTGTAGTTAGGCTGGTCAAGCCTGCTTCTAGGCATTGGGGCTAAGTGACATGCCCAGGATCACCCAGCTTGAAAATTTCTGAGGTCAGATTTGAACCCAGGACCCCCATCTCTAGATCTGGCTCTCAATCTACTGAGACATTATGCTACTTCCTCAGCAAGCATTTATTAAGTAAATACCATGTGCCAAACACAGGAGATACACAAAAATGGAGGGGAGATTGAACCTTGCTCTCAAGGAGCTTACATCCAAATGGAACTCAAACAGTGCTGTGACAGCTAAAAAACTGAATGAAATTTTATTAATAGAAGCATAGTTTCCAGAAAGAGGAAGGGAAGACACTCTGCCCTGCCCTGGTCAGGCCACATCTTGAATATTTTAACAACATTCTAGTTGCCTCATTTTAGAAATGATATAAATAAACCAGGGAGTTTCCAGAGATGGACCCCCAAAAGGTTGGTCAGTCAATAAACATTTATAAAGCCTCTGTTATGTGTCACATACTGTGCTAAGCCCTGGAGAAAAAGGCAGAAGACAATCACTCCTTCAAGGAACTTACAATCTAATGGGCGAGAATACATGCAAACAAATTATGTAGAAACAAGCTATATATAGGATGAGGCAGCTACATGGTTCAGTGGATAGAGTGCCCAGTCTGGAGTTAGGAAGAGGCATCTTCCTGAGTTCAAGTTAAGTCTCAGATACTAGCTGTGACCCTGGGCAAGACCCTATTTGTCTCAGTTCCTCATCTGTAAAATGAGTTAGAGAAAGAAATGGCAAACCACTCCAGTATCTTTGCTAAGAAAATTACAAGTGGGGTAATGAAGAGTCAGATAGTACTGAAATGACTGAACAACAAAAAAATAAACAAAATATATAGGAAATTAAAAGAAGGAAGACACCAGAATTAAGAGGTATTAAGAAGACTTCCCAATTTACTGCTTTTCTTCTAATCTTGGCTATATTATTTTTATTTGTATAAAACCTCTTTAATGTGTTCAACATGATCCATGTTACATATCACTATGCTTTGTATCTCTTGTTTATTCATAAATTCTTCTTCTATTCATAAATCTGATACATGTTTCCTGCTCTAATTTTCTCATGATATCTCCCTTTATACCTAGGTCTTCTTATTATTGGTCTATATCTAGTTTTTCTGCCAGCCTACTTTTCAATTTTCCCAATAATTTTTTTTACCAAATAAATTTTTATCTTCAAAGCTTGGATCTTTATTTTTGTCAAACACAAAGTTATTATAGTCTTTTGCAATTATTTGTTGCATTTCTATTCTGTTCTGCTGATTGACAAATGAATATACATTCATACATACATAAATGCATGCATACGTACATACCATTATCAATCTCCAATAGAACATTAGTACCTTGAGAGCAGGGATCCTTTCATCTTTATCTTTGGATCCCTAATATATAACATAGTGCCTGCCATAAAGTAGGTGCTCAAATAAATCTTGTTGATTCATGTGTCTGTTTCTTAGCCAATATTAGAGAGTTTTGACAATTACTCCTTTACAATACAGTTTAAAATCTGGTATGGCTTGACTGCCTTCCTTGAATTTTTCATTAATTCCTTTGAAGTTCTTGATCTTTTGTTCTTCCAAATGAATTTTGTTATTATTTTTTGTAGTTCAATAAAGTAATTTTTGGGTAATTTAATTGGGATGGCATAGAATAAGTAGATTAGTTTAGGTAGAATTGTTATTTTAATCATATTGGCTCTGCCCACCATTGAACAATTTATTTTCTCCAGCTATTTAAATCTGACTTTATTTGTATAAAAAGTGTTTTATAATTATATTCATGTGCCTCCTGGGTTTGTTCTGGAAGGTATACTCCTAAATGTTTTATTCTATCTATGTAAAAGATGGGATTTTAGTTGGGACTTCAAGGAAGTCAGGAATAGAAGTAGGTAGAGTTGAAGAGGAAGAAAATTATAGGCGTGAAAAATTGTCAGAGAAAATGGCCAGAAAAAAGAGACAGGGTGTCTTATATGAGGTGGAGTGTTTTGTTCTTGGAACAATCAGGAAGCCAGTGTCATTGTATGTAAGGGTACATGTTGTTGAGTAATGTGTAAGGATACTGGGAGTGAGGAGATTAAGGCTCTCTATGGCATGATTCCTAGAGTTATGTGACAATGGGAAAATTCTATTCTCTTTTAGTTCCTTCCATATTAAATGAGAGATTTAGACAAGATTATCTCTAGGATTCCTCTCAGATAGGTCATTCTTTGTTCTAAAGTCTCTTCCAGTGCTAAAATGCCATGCATCTGTGCATGGAACTCTGGATTTGGAGTCACAGGAGCTCAGTTTGAATTGCAGTCCTTCTATCACCCAACTTCTGTCCTCCAAATCAATGCCTATCAATCAATCAATTAATCAGAAAAATTTATTCAGCACTTAAAATCTGCCAGGTACTATGCTAGGCTGGGAATACAAAGATAATAATGGAAGATTCCTTGCTCTAAGGAGCTAACATTCTATTGGAGAGATCATACATACAAATATATTACACATATATATATGTATATAAAGCTACATACACAGGAATACTTCATTTTATTGTTTCATAGATATTGTGTTTTTTACAAATTGGATTTTTGTGACAACCCTGCGTAGAGCAAGTCTGTTGGTGCCAACTGGTACCATTTTCCCAATAGCTTGTTCTCACATCATGTCTCTGTCACATTTTGGTAATCCTTGCAGTATTTCAAACTTTTTCATCATTATGTCTAGTATGGTGATCTGTAATTAGTAATCTTTGGTTTTACTATTGTAATTGTTTTGGAGTACTGCTAACCATACCTATATAAGACAGTGAACAAAATTAATAAAGGTTGCATGTGATCTGACCACTCTTTGACCTGCTCCTCCCTTTCTCTCTTTCCTCAGGCTTCTCTTTTTATGGAGACACAATATTGAAATTAGGACCAATTAATAACCTGACAATGACTTTTAATTGTCCAAGTGAAAGGAAAAATCAATTGAATTTGCAAACTTCATTGTTCTTTTATTTTAAGAAATTGCTACAGCCACTCCAACCTTCAGCAACCTTTATTTGTATAGTAACTCCAGTTGTACAGCACCCTGATGAGTCAGGCATCAACAATGAGGACAGACCCTCCATTAGCAAAAATTATGACTTGCAAAAGGCTCTAGTTAGAAGGTTAGCCCTTTTTAGCATTAAAGTATTTTTAAAATTAAAGTATGTACATTATTTTAGACAATTTTTGACAAAATATTATTGTATATTTAATAGAATATAGCAGTATAAATATAACTTTTATATGAGCTGACAACAGAAAAATTCATGACTTACTTTATTGAGATATTCCCTTTATTGTGTAGTTTAGAATCAAACCCTTAAGATCTCTGAGGTGTGCCTATATATATATATCATACCTATATCTATGTCAACAAATAATCTCCTGGAGGTAATGTTCACATCAATGATACTATACATCCATGGGAGAATGGACATCAGGAGTATCCCTAGTGTCTAGCAGTGCATTGAAAAAAAAATAGACACTTAATTATGTTTGCAAAATAAAATTTTGGGAATTCTAACCAGGCTTCTCTTTCCTTCCTACCATTCTATGTAGACTTTTTTTTTTTATCAAGAATTTTGAGTCTGGTTCAAAAAGTTCTCTTTCTTCCCTTTCCCCACCATTTCACCTTCCACTACCCTGATATACCCTTTGAGGTCAGGGACTGTGTTTTATTCATCTTGGAATCCTTGTCCACAAAGGGTGCTGAGAAATGTTGCCTGATTGGTGTGGCCTTGGCCAAGCCTTTGCAGAATCTGAAGATCACTAGCCTTACTTCCTCTTTGACTCCACGTGTAATTTAGTCTGGCTTGGGTTTTGTTTCCTGCAGTAGCTCAAGTCTAGCATCGTTCTGGTCTTAACCTTTATGTCCAACCCCAAGATTAGACTAGTGCTGTATGGCACAATTAAAAAAAAACAAGAGATCTGGAGTCAGACGACCTAAGTTCAAATCTCCCTGCAATTGCTTACCACTTGTGTAACTCTGGACAAGTTATTTAACCCCTCCTCTTTCATCATCTGTAAAATAAGGAGAGTGAGGATTAGACGAGAGGGTTTGTAAGGTCACTTCCAGCTCTAATCTATGATCTGAAGACCCTTTGGTTCTCTTTACTACACTATAAACATAGCATCCTCAAAGAATTCCACTAACCCATACATTGTTAGTAGAGCATAAAACTAGTTTTCTTCAAAGAGAAGGTCTGAGGCAGGAAATCCGAGAGTGGGTGATTTCAGAAGGGAAAGTCTGTCTATTCTTTTACTAAAGGGTAAGGAGAAGTTGCCACCTTACTGTGGCATTCTTCTTCACTCTGGGAGTGGGTAATTTCTTACAGTTATGAAATGAAACAAAAATTGGTGGTTTCTAAAAGGAAAAAAGGGGGAAAGAAATACCAACATTTACTATGAGAGCCAAGGAAAGGAACAAAGAGCCTTAACTTGAGAGGAGTTTCAGGGGAAGGTGTGCAAATTTAGGAAGATGATACTGTTTCATGAACAGAACTACTTATAAGAAGATGGTTTGGAATAGAAGATACACTTGGAATTTAACCACTAGAAACACTCCACTGGTCAGAGACAAGAAGTCTAAGAGTCAGAACCTAGGCTCCTTCTGATCTGAGCTCTACCACTAGATGCTGTGGGATCTGTCTAAGTCACTTACCTTTTCTGTAGTTTAGTTTCTTTCTCTGTCAAATGGAAAAAAAAATCATAATATTTTCCTTGCTTCCTTCCCAGAAGCAGTAGTAGAATCAAATGTGATGTGAAATTACTTAGAAAAGTATTAAATATTAAATACATATAAATAAATATATAGTCTATCCCTAGCACTAGGCTGTTTGTTGTGAGACAGGTTGGTGGTACAATGGCTGGAGCTAAACTTGGAGTCAGGAAGATTTGAGTTCAAATCTTGATTCAGATACTTAATAACTATGTAATGGGGCAGTTTGGTGGCACAGTGGATAGAGTGGCAGGCCTGGAGTTGGGAGGACCTGGGTCAAATCTGGCCTCAGACACTTCCTAGCTATATGACTCTGTGCAAGTCCCTTATCACTGTTTGCTTAACCCTTGCCCTTCTGTCCTAGAGTTTTCTCTCTAGGAGAAAGTAAGGGCTTAAAAAAATAGTTATGCAACCCTGGGAAAGTCACTTAACCTTTTTCAATCTCAGTTTCCTTCTCTGAAAATAGGGACAATTATGAGTAACTAGAGCATTAGACTTGGAATTAGGATAACTTAAGTTCAAATCCTATTTCAGATACTTGCTAAATGTATATAACTTCTCTCAACCTCAGTTTTCTCATTTACAAAATGGACAGGGTTGTGGTGAGAATCAAGTTAAATAATAAGTGTAATTAATTTGTAAATCTTAAAGCCACTTTTGTACAAGGGATATTTGAATTTAAATTGGGAGAAGTCAGTTCATCCCCACCAGAAGTTCTAATGTTTGGATAGCAGTAACTAACTCACAAAAATCATTATTGAAAAGTCTCATAGTCTCATAACTGGGTAAATCAAGCTTACTTTGAAACACTGAAGAAGAAAGAATCTTTTCAGAAATCGAAATCCTACTTTGAAATGCAAATATCCCTGGAAATAAAACTTTAAGCCATTAACACCTTAGTTGAGTTAGTTTCAGAGATAACTAACTAGATGTCAGTGAAAGCAAATAGTCGTGAACAAAAGGAAAGCATGTGTAGAACAAATCTCCCTCCCTGGACTCTACAGAAATACCAAATAGCAGTAAAGAAGGGAACAGCATGACAAAGAAGAGTTGAGAAAGAATTTCAGGGGACACCAAGAGATGGGAGAAAGAAAGTCAAAGTTGGGAGAAGGGAAGGGAGAGTTCATGGTAGACTGTCTTAGTTTACTTCACAATTTTCCTAGATCCAATCCAATCCAATATAATCCAACGGGCATTTTTATTAAGTTTCAGCTGTATGCTGTTCAAGGTACTAGAGATCCAAAGACAATATACAAAGTCAATTTCTGTCTTCAAGGAGGCTGTATTTTACTAGTCCAGCAGTTCTCAAATGTTTTTGATCTTTACACTCTTTTAAAGGATTAAAAAAATTTTAAACTGTATTTATAGTCAGTTTTAAATTCTCTATTTCCATCTATTCCCTCCTCTATTCATGTAAAAGGCAAGAAATATGATATCTGTGGGAAGCCAATAAAAGAATAGATAAAAATCTGAGACTTCTCTTTTGACCCCTTTTGTGATCCTTGTGATTTCTTGTCGAAAAGTATTGTGGGCTTATTGAAAAGCTTTAAGTTTCTAGCAAACCTGAATTTAAAGGGTTAACACTGTTCCCCTTTGGCCAAGAATGCAGCTACAGCCAAGGTCAAAACCTTAGCAATTCAACCCTGAGAAAAATACTCCCCATCTTGGCTTTCTGATAAGAACCCGGTCAAAATTCAGCCTTGGCCTTGGTCTGTTCTGAAGCCAGAGACTTTTTGTGTTTTGATATGATATAATTTGTAACTTCTGCACATCTGCAAAGTTTTTTGGGGGGGTTCATTTGTGTGAAATGAGTCTTGAAATATATATAATAAACTCCATGCTCCTAGAACCAGAGCTGGAAGCATGAGGTAAAAGACAACTCCTGTGTCCTGTTATTTCCTTATCAACTAAACTGTCCTTATCAGATTATCAAAGATGATAAAGAGATCTTGAGAGATATCCATTATACATATGAAATTATGTGGAGTATATGTATTCAGGGAGGACTAGCATCTCTGGTATGAGGGCTTTTAGAAATGGTCATCCAACTTCGGTATCTACTTTTCATCCAATTCTCACCCATGGCTCCATGAAGTTGTAACATGCACAGTCACTATGCACTGAAAAACCATCTCAGGAATAAGCTAAATCAGACTGAAGGCAGCTGATAGGCCTCAAACTGTTGATGAGTTAGGGGGATGTTTACCCTATACATATGAAGGTTACAGAACAAGAAGATGAGGACAATTTGTTCCAATGGTTAAGAAGTTGGCTGAAGCAGGCATAGTGAAGCACCTAGAGCTTGGTAAGCTGTTGAATATGTCAAGGTCATCCACTGCATCCCAGGTCATCAACAGTTATCCTGAATTTTGCCTTGCAAAAAAAGTGGATGATCCTGAAAGACAGAATGAGACTTTATGCAACTCTGCCTCACTTAAATGTATTTGACATGAAAGTCAAGACATCACCCCATGATGTGATTGATTCTCTTTGAAACAAAGGACAAACAACAATGATGAAATTATGAAAAATATGTTTCTGCATCAGCAATGCTCTGGGGGAGGGGAGAACAAGAAAAATAAAGAAAGCAAAAAATATGCTTCTATCTGCAGTCTAAATACATTAATTCTCTATATGGAAGTGAATAGTATTGTTCATCATGAGTCCTTTGCAGTCATGGCTCATCATTGTATTGATAAGAGTTACTGAATTCTTCACAGTTGATTTTCATTACAATACACTTGTTATTGTGTATGTTGTTCTCATTATCATTTCATTTTGTATCAGCTCATAAAATCCTTCCCAAGATTTTCTGAAATGATCTCCTTTATCTTTTCTTAATGGCAAAATAATATTGTATCAAATCATATACCTCAACTTGTTCAGCCATTCTCCAACTGATGGGCCTCCCCTCAATTTCCAATTATTAGCCACCACAAAAAAGAATTACTATAAATATTTTTGTACATATAAGTCTTTTTCTCCTTTTTTGGATCTCCTTGGGGAATAGAATGAGTAGCAAAAAATGTTAGGATGCACAGTTTTATAGCCCTTTGGCCATAATTCCAAATTGTTATCTAGAATGATTAGACTAGTTCACAACCCTATCAACAGTGCATTACTGTACTTAAAATTTTCATATGACTATTGATAGTTATTTCTTCTTCTGAAAACTACCTGCTCATGTCTTTTGAACATTTATCAACTGGAAAATGGCTCTTATTTTTCATAATTTCAGCATGGTTCCTTATATATTTGAGAAATAGGACTTTTATCAATAAACTTCCTATAAAAATTTCCCCCATTTCCTGCTTTTTGTCTAATTTTGGGTGCATTGGTTTGGTTTTACATAAAACCTTTTTAATTTTATGTAATTTGTATAATCCATTTTACCTCCTGTGAACCTCTGAATTTCTTGTTTGGTTATGAATTCTCCTGTATCCGTATATCCAACAGGTAAATTTTTCTATGCTTGCCTAGTTTGCTTACATCTCTATTTGTGATCAAACAATATACCCATTTTGAATTTATTTTAATATTGAGTGTAAAGTTTTAACCTGAACTTTTTTTTTACAGACTCTTTTCCAATTTTCCCAGTGGTTTTTGTCAGTTATTTCCCTAATAACTGGGTTCTTCATATTTATCAAATATTAAATTACTGTTCTCATTTACTTCTGCACATTGTGTAACTTATCTATTCCATTGATCAAAGACTCTCTTTCTCATTCAGGACCAAACTGTTTTGATGGCTGTCACTTTATAATATAGTTTTAGTACTAATGCTGCTAGCCCTCTTTCATTCATTTTTCTTTTAATTTATTTTCTTGATAGTCCTGACCTCTTGTTCCCACCAAATACATTTGTTATTATTTTTTCTAGTTCTACAAAATAATTCTTTGATAGTTTGATTAGCTTGACATTGCATCAGCAAATTCATTTAAGGAGTGTTGTGATTTTTACTATTGGCTTAAATTACCCATGAACAATGAATATTTCTCCAATTATTTAGATCTGTATTTTGTGAAAATTCTTTTGTAATTGTGTTCATATGATTCCTATATGTCTTTTTGCAAGTATTTTATGCTGGCTGCTGTTATTTTAAACAGAATTATTCTTCCTATTTCCAGTGGATGTTGTTGGTAAAATACAGAAATGCTGATGCCTTGCATGGATTTACTTTATATACTACAACTTTGCTAACATTGTTAATTGTTTTTTAGTTGACTCTATAGGGTCCCCCAAATAAATTAACAGAGAAGGAATTTGGTAGGACTCATTCTTTACCTAAATTTTCAAATAATTTATATAGTATTGATTTTAAATATTTTTAAAATGTTTGGTAGAAATTAGTTACAAATTAATTTATTTCTGTTTTTTCCCTTTAGGAAATTCATTTATAGATTGTTCATTTTCTTTTTCCAGTATAGGATTATTTAAATATTCTAGTTCCTGTTATGCTAATCTATGCAATTTGAATTTTTTGTAAACATTCTTCCATTTCATTTAGATTGCTAGTTTGTTGGCATATAATTGGATAATAAAGCTCCCAATAATTAGTTTAATTTCATGTTCATTAGTTATGCATTCACTTTTTACATTTTTAATTCTGGTCATTTGGATTTCTTCTTCCTTTTTGTAAAATTAAATTAGCCAGCAGTTTATATATTATTGTTGGGGTTTTCCCCATAAAACCAGCTCCTAGTTTTATCTCTTTGATTTTAAGTATTTCCATTTTGGTATTTAATTCAGGATTTAAATTTGTTGTTTTTCTAGGTTTTTTTTTAATTGTATGATAATTCCTTGGTTACTTTTTTCTCTCTCTTTTATTGACATAAGAATTTAGAGCTATGTAATTTCTTCTAAATACTACTATTGCTGCATTTCACAAATTTTCATATTGTCATCATTATGTTTGATGAATTTATTGATTGTTTCATGATTTGTTCTTTGACCCACTCATTCTTTAGGATTAGATTATTTAGTTTCTAATTAATGCTTAGTTTGTGCTTCAAAGACTAATTACTAAATGTAATTTTTATTGCATTATGGTCTCAAAAGGATGCATTTAATATTTCTGCTTTTCTATATTTGTGAGGTTTTATGATCCAATATGTGGTCAAATTTTTGTGAAGATGTCATTCTAAAAAAAATGTCATTCTAACTGCAAAATTGACATATTCCTTCATATTCCTATTCACTATTCTCCAAAAGTCTTTTCTAAAATACTAATCATTTCCTTAACTTTTTTCTTTTTATTTTATGGTTAGATTTATTTAAGTCTGAGAGGGGTTAATTGAGGTCCTCCACTATTATATTTCTATTTCCTCCTATAACTCAAATTACTTTTTCTTAAAGAATCTGGTTATTATGTCATTTGGTCCATATATGTTCAGTATTAGCATTACTTTATTTTCTATGGTATCTTTTAGCAAAATGTAGTTTCCCTGATGTCTAATTTTGCTTGTGTTTGATCAGGATTCAGGATTCATACCCCTGATTTTTTTTTTTAACTTTTGCTGAACAATAATAGATTCTGCTCTAGTCTCTTAATTTAACTCTGTGTATATTTTTAAGACTCTTCTAAATAGCCTACTTTTAAGTGGCTTTTCTGCATATAATTTTTTTTCAGGTTGTCTTGAGAAAAACAAGTTGGAAAGATTCTTTTTGTTCAGCCATCTTGACTCCAGCTCCCTCCCTTTATACTCTTGTGAAAGGAAATTTCTTAATCTTAACTTAATCAAGTACTTAGAGATCTCCACCCTTTTAATTCAAACAGTCAGAAACTTGTGAATCCTTCTAAGAGTCTACACCTTCAAAGGAGGAGAGGTAAATCCAACAGACACTGCCTTGCTGGGCAATGCTAGACAATTTGGAAGCTGTGATTGGTTCCTGTGAAGTGGGAGAGAGACAAGAAGTTACATGGAAAAAGGACTATAAAAGGTCATGTCTTCCTGGATTCATCTCTCTTCTGGCTTGGAGACATTTCTGCATTGGCTTTTGGAGGGACTCTTTCCTAGGAGATTTCTGCCTTGGCTTTTGGAGAGACTCTTTCCTTGGATTCTACATGGATGAGTGGAGCTACTTTCTTTTCTTTGGAGTAATTCTGCATTGGTGGAACTCTGGCTGAAGACACCACAGGGACTTCTGGCTGAGGATTACCAGGAAATCCATGTAGAGATTTGGACTTGGGGAAGCTCCTGCTGGGGGCTGAGCCAGACTTTGCTGGAGCAGTATTTAAGGCTGGTAGACTAGAGCAGGCTTTTTCTCCTTCCTATATTTCCCACTTTCAATATCTCTATTTACAAATAAAAGCTGCTAACAGTTATTTTGACTTAGGGGCTAATATTTTATAATTGGTGACCACTTTTATAACTCTCATATTGAGTCAAAACCTAAATTTAATTGTTACACTCTTAAAAATTATTGAGCTCCTCCCAACAGCTTTTGTTTATGTGGTTTAATCTAACAATAATCAATTTATTAGAAATTTAACTGTTTCAGTACCATTATGAAAATAGTTTTGAGCACCCAGACTATGAAAGGCTCTCAGGGACCCCCAGAAGTCCTTAGTCCACACTTTGACAATCCTTGTAAGTCATCTACTCTAATATCTCTTCATCTGTGTTGGATCAGCTGGTTTAGGGTTTGAGTTTTGATTGGCCAACACAAAGCCTCAGTCAGTTGTAGCCAGAAGTATAATTCCTATGCATACATTTAGCATAGGCCTATATAGAGTATGTATTGGATACATCAATACAACTGGTACATGCCTGTGGTATGTAGTCATTTCATTTTTTTTGTTCAAAATTCTTCAGTGGCTCCATATCACTTACTGAATAAAGTTTTGGCTCCCTTCTCTAGGTTCAAGGGCCTCCACAACCTGCAAAATTTTTGCATCAATATTTTCATCATCATTTCTCAATATATCTTTTCCTTAAGGATAGGACCTGTTTTATTTTTTGTTTTTCTTCTCCTTATCACTTAGCATAGTGCCTAACATATAGTAGGAAATTGATAAATTCTCTCTCACCTATGTACCTATGTACTTAAATAACTATCTGTCTATCTATCTATCTATCTATCTATCTATCTATCTATCTATCTATCTATCTATCTATCTTATCTATTGTNTCTATCTATCTATCTATCTATCTATCTATCTATCTATCTATCTATCTTATCTATTGTAAAATAAGGGGGCTGGCTACTGTGGAGAAGTATAGAGGATGTAATTAGGCCAGCCCCCAGGGCTCTAGGCTGGAGTAGAGAGTGGTATATGCACCAGGAGTTGTGGACCCAAATTGGCTGAGAGATGGTTGAAACTAACTCACTAGCAAAGCCTAGCCCCTTTAAGCTCAGGATTCTATGGGCCAGTCCTGAGAAATGGAAGTAATCCTACTGGACAATAGGAGAGGTCAAGCAGGAAGGAGTTTGGCACTTCCTGGACCCAACTGCTTAATGGAGTTTGCCAGCTGTAGCCAATAGAATGTTCAGACAAGTGACTTTTACTTGGTCTTTGGTTAAGGTAAGGCAATGATTTCAAAATCTTTAAGCTTATAGGTCAAAGGGTTTTATTGGTGATAGATTGAATTAGGTAAAAGGGATTGGTAAGAGGGTAAGGTAAGCTAATATCTTGTGATGACTAACTGCAACTAACTATTCTAAGAAATATTGAAGGTCTTCTTAAGGAATAGAAGAAAAGAATGCCTTGGGGGCAGACTTAACTCTGATACTTGGTTGCTGACCCAGGGCTATCAAGCCCTGGGCTAGATAGTTATGTTTTGAGGATAGAAATAGAGTCTTATTTCCTATAAGGGTTGTTGGGTTTTCCAAAGAGTTGTTGATATTTGGCTAGCAATGCTAGTTGTGCCTACCTGCCTAAGTAAATCTAAACCCAAACCACCCTGGGGCTTAGTCCCACATTCCTCCTGTCTCTCCCTCAGTTCAGCCCAGAAAAAGAAGTGGAAGAACAACTGAAGTCAGGGGTCTGAGACCCTTCTTTTATACCCTCACTTTAAACTGCCATCCTGGCACCAGCCTGGGTCTCATGCCAGGTTCTGTGTTCTAAATGGGCAACTGCAAGCATGGTTGCAAGATTTTATACATTACATTATCTACCTTTTTCATTCCATGTAGCTACCCTTTGTAACAAAAATTGGAAAAAGAGGACAGAGTATGGGGGGATTGAGGTGGAGTGGGAAGCAATTTAGAAAAACCAACCAAATGTGATAGCCTAGAGCAGTGATGGGCAAACTTTTTAAAGAGGGGACCAAAGGAAAGGAAATGCTCACCTGTCAATCTGTTTCTAAGGCAACTCTTTTGAGGTTTCATTGTATTGTATCCTACTCATTATATTCGTCAGATTAGGAATAATGTCCTTTGGCCAGTTAGAACATTTCAGGGGGCCTCATCTGGCCTGTGGGCAGTAGTTTGCCCATCACTGGCATAGAAGGTTCATTTTTTTTTCCTCAGCTTTTCTCTAGTCATAAGCCATTATCCTTACATAATGGTTTAGTTTATTGTTAATGTTGTTTCCATTAAATTATAAGTTGTTCCTCTATCAGATTGTAAGTGCTTTGAGAATAAGTACTATGTTTTGATTCTTTTTGTATCCCTTGTGTTTAGCACAGTGCCTGGCACATAGTGTTTAATAAATGCTGATTTATTTATTGATTGGTTCTACCTATTTATTGTTCTTTGTTGCAGTCAATGGCCACATTGCATTTCCAATATTTTCCACATACTCAGAAAAACTTGATGCCTTTATTAATACTACTTCCTATGTCTAAAATAACCCCTCCTCATCTTTAAAGTCTTGTTGAAATCCCCCCCTGTTCCTCCAGGAAGATGACCTGAAACTCTCCTGTCAATAAAGTCCTTCCTTTCTTTGGACTGTACATCAGACTTTATTTTGCAGCTTATCATTTTGTATACTTAAATGATATAATTAGGGTTTTTCATGTTTGTATATATGGGGTGAGGGCAAGGGCTTGGATCTATGATTTCATTATTATAGGGAATTTGTATTATTCTTCAATTTATATTCTTTAAGAGTTGTCTAGGAGGTTGAGGCTTACCAGAATTGCACATTTAGTATGTTTCAGATGTGGCTAGCTCTTCTTGACTCTGAGGTTGACCCTTTGTCAAAGGCACCATGCTGCCTCTGTTTATAGCTTATCTCCTTTTGAAGGTTACATTTTAGATATCTTTGTGTCTGTAAACTAATCCCAGTTCTTTAGCATTTCGTATGGAGCTCTACACACAGTAGGAAATTAGTAAATGTATATTGAAGAAATGAATATAATACAACCTCTATTGGACAGGAGATAGGTCCCCCATTTCAAGGTGGAAAGATCCAGCGTGGGATAGAGTCAAGGATCTGGTTCTAGGTTTTAGAAATTGGGTCAAGGATGGCAGAATCTTTCTTTTCAGTGGCTCTTTCCAGATGTAAAGAGAAAAGTCGGCTGATGAGGCACCATCTACCAAGGAGTTCAACTAGTGTAGAGGATGGAGAAAAGCAGCATACTTTTGAATAGGTTAACTCTTTCAATCTCTGGGCGATAAAAAAGAATGCTACTTAGTGATATCCTGGGAGTTTCATCCAAATAACACTTCTCCCAAAGTGACAGCAGCTCCTAACTTAGCTGTCATAGAGGGGCTCAGTTTTAAAACATTTTTGGAAATCCCCTAATGAAAAATACCCTGAGAGAAGAAGTATTCTTAGATCTCTGAGAGGGGTCTTATCATATATAGGAGTGTTGGGGGTTTGAAATTCTTTGATAGAGCATTACTTATATTATTTTACAGCATTACGTACTGAAAGAGAACACTTTATTTGGAGTCTCAAGACTATAGGTTGAGTGTTAAAAGAGACTTTAAAGGGCATCTAGTCTATATTTTCATTTTAGAATTGGGGAAACTGATGTTCACAGAGATGAAATTACTTGCTCATGGATTCAATTCTAGTCTTTCTGCTCTAAACCCAACCCCTCTTTCCATTGTGCCTTGCAGTGTCAAAGAACCTGGCTAAAACCCCTGATTCTGCTATTGTGGAATCTTGGGCAAAACTAACTTCTTCATACTTCAGTTTCTTCAGATCTAAAATGAATGGGTTGGTTTAAATGATCTAGGACTCCTTTCTGCTCTAATCCTGTAATTTTAATATGGAAGGAATAAACTACAAAAAAGAAAGGAAGGCAGGAAGAAAGGAAGGAAGGGAAGGAAGGAAGGAAGGAAGAAAGACATAGAATTAAATCTGAAAGGGACAGCAGAGGTTTCTACATTTCATAGAAGAGAAAAATGATGACAAAGAAATTCTTTGCCCAACGTTATAAGGTAGTAAGAATCAAGATTTGAACCTAGATCCTTTGATATCAGGTCTAGCACTTTCTCCACTAACCCTCACTTCCAACTTCATTAGTTTGGGATTATCCTTGGCTGTCTTGGGTTTTGTTTCTCTTGTCTCCATATGCAAGTTGAAAAATTATAGTAATGACAATAGTAATAAGGGAAATAATAAAAATAATTTATTTTTCTAAACTGTTAGACATTTAAAAAAGACAGCTAGTTTCATTACATCAATACTCTGAAGTAGACAGTGCATTTGTCTCCATTTCATAAATGAGGAAACTGGAGATATGAGAAGGGAAGTGACCTTCCCAGGGTCACATGTTCAGTTGGTGCAGGCTCCTGTCTACCAGGGTCCATTCCCATGGCTCCAGACAAGGAGGATGCAATTATTACATTGAGAAATTGTCCTCTGGAAGGTCAAAGCTGGAAAATCAAATTTCCTTTTATTTCTTCTTACCAAAAATCTTAGAAGAGCCCTTTTGGAGGAAGCTCATGGATTCCAAAGAGATACAGCTGTGACTCAGATATTCAATAGTACATTGCAACAAATCTTAGAGAAATACCAGATTCCATCTACTTATATAGTAAGCCTTGTATTCCTCTAAGAAGCCCCAAATTCCCTGTTCTCAACTGGAATACAAATGCAGCATAGCATTTGGGTGTGTCTTCTTGTTTTATATTCATCTACAACTATCAATATTCCTTCCCCCCCCAAGTCATTTTGAAATACTTAAAAAATCATAAAATCAGAAACAAACTCTGGTACTCACAGCTAGTCAACCTTTTCTTGCCTTTCCCTTGCAGGATTTTCTTAAACTGGTCACTACTATCTGCTCATTTGGATCCAGTGTAATTTGTATTGAAAGTTACAGAGGTGCAGTAAGTAGCAGCATAAACCCAGATCAGATCCCTTGAAACTCAGAGCAAACATGTGTTAGCAAAGGGGGAATGAGGGTGAGAAGGGTCGTCAGCTCCCTGCATTATATCATGCCATCATGAAATGCTAATTGGTTTGCATGTCAAGAACTATCGGATGAGATGTAAAACAAAACAGAAGTCATTTCTCCAAGGCTTTTAAAGTTAAAAGCTTGGATAAGCTTGAATAGTTGGAACCAATAATGCGTTCTCTTATTCTCTTTGATTCTGTATTCTGGGATGTCCATTATGAAGCCATCAATATACGGTGAAGGTCACAGGCAAGGTGAATTGCCCTGGGATGCAGGAAAGCTTAGCTCCTCTGTTCTCTCTCTGATATCAGCCCTCATAAAAGATGCTGGTTCCATCCAAAAGCTTCACCTTACACATCGAATCCTTGGCAGCTACAAAAAAAAAAAATCCTATAGCCGGTTCTTAGGGGTACCATTAGTAAGGTTAGGTTTTTGGATTGCTGCTGGGTACCTAGTTTTGTCCTGCCAGGTTTGCCAAGGGGATTCCTTCCAGAAGATGGTTAAATTGAACACGAATTCTATAGTCAATTATGTTCCTTTGGTACTGACAAGCAGGGGCATGCTCATCCATAAAATGGGAAGGAGAATGAAACCATGTCAGAGAATGCATCATGGTATGGGGCAGTGGGAAAGACTGAGGGGGTTTAGAGTCAGAAGACTTTAGGAGAAGTCTGGGGTCTGTCAATTCTAACCTGAGTGACCCTGAAAACCCACTTATACTCAATCCAGCAAGTATTAAACACCTACTCTGTGCAAAGAGTTGTATTCTGTCCGGGAGGATACAGAGATATAAACAAAATAGCCCCCGCCCTCAGGAATGCTTACATTCTACTGATTGGTAATGGAATGAGATTAAGATGGATTCTATGGCTGCAAAAATAAGTATAGTGCCAGGGAAATTGAGTTGGGCAGCTGGGTTGCTCAGTGGAAAGAGCACCTGGACTAGAGTCAAGAAGACCTGAGTTTAAATCCAGCTTCAGATCCTTCCTAGCTGTGTGACTCTGGTTAGGTCACTTAACCTTATTTGCCTACATTTTCTCAACTGTAAAATGAGTTAGAGGAAGAAATGGCAAACCACTCCAGTATCATTGCCAAGAAAACCCCAGATGGGGTCACAATGAGTTGGACAAAATTGAAATGACTCAGCAACAAGAACTGATCGATTAGATATAGGGAAATGGAACAGAGGGAAAAAATCAAAGATAACTCCTAAATTCCAAACTTGGGTAATTGGAAGTATAGTAATTGTCTTTGGCAGAAACAGGGAAGTTTGAAGGCAGGACAAATTTAGGTTTAAGATAATGAAGTCTAATTTGGACTTGTTGGCTTTCATTTGCTAATGGAAAATGCAGACAGATGTCTCTGGGAAGCTGATGACTCAATGGATAGATGGAGTTGAGGAGAAAGAGGCTGAACTCTCTGAGCCTCAGTTTCCTCATCAACCTCATGATCATTTTGGAACATTAGGTTAACATCCCTTTCATTTTCTATCTTCCCCTATGAAGGTGGATTGAAAGAGTTAGAATAACTAGGATGGTGAAGGGCCATGGAATCATATCAAATGGGGAATAATTAAAGGGCTTGGGAGGTATTTAGCATGGAGAAAAGAAGAAAAAAGACTTGAGGCAGGGAAGGTATATGCTTGATATCTTTTTTTTTATTTTTTTAACATTTATTAATAATCATTTTTAACATGGTTACATGATTCATGCTCCTACTTTCCCCTTCACCCCCCGCACTCCCCCCAACCATGGCCGACGCACATTTCCACTGGTTTTGTCATGTGTCCTTGATCAAGACCAATTTCCAAATTGTTGGTGGTTGCATTGGTGTGGTAATTTCGAGTCCACATCCCCAATCATGTCCACCCCGACCCATACGTTCAAGCAGTTGCTTTTCTTATATGTTTCCTCTCCTGCAGTCCTTCCTCTGAATGTGGGTAGCATCTTTACCATAAATCCCTCAGAGCTGTCCTGGGTCATTGCATTGTTGCTGGTACAGAAGCCCATTACATTCGATTTTACCACAGTATATCAGTCTCTGTGTACAATGTTCTTCTGGCTCTGCTCCTTTCGCTCTGCATCAGTTCCCGGAGGTCTCTCCAGTTCGCCTGGAACTTCTCCAGTTTGTTATTCCTTTTAGCACAATAGTATTCCATCACCCGCATATACCACAGTTTGTTCAGCCATTCCCCAATTGAAGGACATACCCTCCTTTTCCAGTTTGTTGCTACCACAAAAAGCGCAGCTATAAATATTTTTGTATAAGTCTGTTTATCTATGATCTCTCTGGGGTACAAACCCAGCAATGGTATGGCTGGATCAAAGGGCAGGCATTCTTTTATAGCCCTTTGAGCATGATTCCAAATTGCCAGCCAGAATGGCTGGATCAGTTCACAACTCCACCAGCAATGCATTAATGTCCCAATTTTGCCACATGCCCTC
>NC_058131.1:341457833-341470042 GCF_016433145.1 Gracilinanus agilis | reverse complement strand
TTAGATCCAGTTTTATTTGTTTGGAAAGTGTTTTGTAGTTGTTTTCATATAATTGCTGTGTTTGTTTTGGTAGATAGATTCCTAAGTATTTTATATTGTCTAGGGTGATTTTAAATGGTATTTCTCTTTCTACTTCTTGCTGCTCTAATATGTTGGAAATGTATAGAAATGCTGATGATTTATGTGCATTTATTTTGTATCCTGCAACTTTGCTAAAGTTGTTGATTATTTCTACAAGCTTCTTAGTTGATTCTCTAGGATTTTTTAAGTATACCATCATATCATCTGCAAAGAGTGATAACTTAGTCTCCTCCTTGCCTATTTTGATACCTTCAATTTCTTTTTCTTCTCTAATTGCAACTGCTAGTGTTTCTAGTACTATGTTGAATAATAGAGGTGATAATGGGCATCCTTGTTTTACTCCTGATCTTATTGGGAAGGCTTCTAATTTATCCCCATTCCATATGATGTTTGTTGATGGTTTTAGGTATATACTATTTATTATTTTTAGGAAAGGTCCTTCTATTCCTATACTTTTCAGTGTTTTCAATACGAATGGATGCTGTATTTTGTTAAAGGCTTTTTCAGCATCTATTGAGATGATCATGTGATTTTTGTTTGTTAGACTATTGATATGGTCAATTATGTGGATGGTTTTCCTAATGTTGAACCAACCTTGCATTCCTGGTATAAATCCCACCTGATCATGGTGGATGACCTTCTTAATTACTTGCTGGAGTCTCTTTGCTAGTATTCTATTTAAGATTTTTGCATCTGTGTTCATTAGGGAGATTGGTCTGTAGTTTTCTTTCTCTGTTTTTGATCTCCCTGGCTATGCTTGATATCTTAAATGAAAACTAGTTATATGAAAGGGGTTCAGATTCATTCTGATCATCAGATAGGCCTAGGAAGTATGAGTGGAGGAAACAGAAAGATGCATTGTGTCTTTGTGTCTTTCTGAGCCTGTCTCTTTGATGTCTTTTTCTCTATTTGCCTCTGTCTCCTGCCCTATCTCTGTCTCTCATCATTGTCTTTTTCCTTCTCTGTCTTTTTCTCTATTTATTCTCTACCTGAATCCATTTCTGACCCTCTCTTACTTCTCCAATTTAAGAATGGGATGATTTTCCAATGACTCAAAAAGTTTTCAAACTGGGGCAGGATGAAAAAATTTTCTGCATGGATTAAAAATGTTTTTAAATCAGTAAAATCAGATAGAAATGAGCATTAATAAAAACACCTAATGTGCATGTCACACTTTACTGTTTGTAGTGTTTTACATACTTTACCTCATTTGATAGCCTTCCAACAACTTTGCAAGGAAAGTGTTCCAGATGTGATTCTCCTCCTTTTATAGATGAGAAAACTGTGCTTCAGAGAAGTCAATTGTCCAGGATGATTCAGCCAGGAAGTATCTGAAATGGATTTGGAACCTGAGTTTTCCTGACTCAGAAACTAACACTTCCTTCACTATACCACAAGTTAAAGAAAGTCTTAAAGGGAAGAAAATAAAAGAGATTAGCCTGAGGGGAAAGTGAAAGCTGGGTTTGTATAAGCAAGCCTATACCTTAGATAGCAGTAGTGGTGGTGGGTGTTTGGTTTCCAGTTTGATAATAGGCAGTCAATCAATCATTAATCAACAAACATTTATTAAAAACCTACTCTTTGTGAAGATGTTATGGTGGTAAATGTGGAAAATACTAGAGATTCAAATAAAAAGGTAGTTGAAACTATCAATAATGTTTGCAAAGTAGAAGGATAAAAAATAAACCTGCATAAATCATTGGCACGTCTATACGTCACTAACAAAGCCCTCCAAAAAGAGACAGTAAGAGATAATCCATTTAATATGACCATAGACAGAAAAAAATACTGGGAGCATACCTGCCAAAACAAACCCAAGAACTACATGAACATAATTATAAAACACTTTTCTTACACAAATAAAGTCAAATTTAAATAATTAGAAAAATATTAATTGTTCATGGGTGGGCAGAGCAAATATGATTAAAATGACAACCCTACTTCAACTAATCTACTTATCCAATGTCATTCCAATTAAATTACCAAAATATATTTTACTGAGTTAGAAGGAAATAACAAAATTCATTTGGAAGAGTAAAAGAAAACATCTCAAATGAATTAATAAAAAATAGGAGGTTTAAATGTACCAGATTTTAAATTGTATCATAAAGCAATAATTATCCAAATTATCTAGATCCTGGCTAAGAAATAAAAAGGTAGATCAGTGGAACAAAACAGACATTCAAGAAACAGTAGAAAAAGATAATAATTACCTTGTATTTGACAAAGTATAGATCAAAATTTTGGGGATAAGAACTCACTATTTGGTAAAAATTGCTGGGACAATTGGAAAGTAGCTTTGCAGAAACTAGTTATTGATCAATATCTTATACTATTCACTAAGGTAAGATCAAATTAGATACATGACCTAGACATAAAAGGAGATGTCCTATCCAATTCATGGAAAGGAGAGGAATGTATGAGTAAACAAGAAATAGAGAGGACTGTGAGATATAAAATGGATAATTTTGATTACATTAAATTAAAAAAGTTTTCTATGAATAAAACAAATGGAGCTAAGATTAGAAGGAAAGCAGAAAATTGGGGGAAATTTTTGTGGGCAGTTTCTCAAATAAAGGTCTCATATCTAGCATATATAGAGAACTTTATCAAGTTTGTTAGGATTAAGAGCCATTCCTCAATTGATAAATGGGCAAAACATAAGAACAGACAGTTCTGGGATGAAAAAATCAAAGCCATATATAGGTATATTGAAAATATGCTCTAAGTCACTACTGAATAGAGAAATGCAAATCCAAACAATTCTGAGAAATCGTCTCACATCTATCAGATTGGCTAAAATGATAAAAGGAAAAATGACAAATTTTGGAGAGAATATGAAAAAATAGGGACACTAGTACATTGTTGATGGAACTGTGAATTGATCCAATCATTTTGGAGAACAATTTAGAATATGTCCAGAGGGTTATAAAACTGTGTATATCCTTGGTTTCCCAAGGAAATGAGTGGAAAAGAAAAATAACTTAAATGTTCCAAAATGTTTGTGACAGCTCTCTGTGTGGTGGCAAATATCTGAAAATTATGAAGATGTCCATCAACTGGGGAATGACTAAACAAAATTGTGGTGTACAATTGTGATGGAATACTATTGTTCTCTAAGAAACAATGAGTGAGTTAATTAAAAGAAAACGTTGGAAATTCCTACATGAAATAATGAAGAATAAAATGAGTAGAACCAAGAGAACCTTATATACAGCTGAAGTAAAGTGACTGTCAACCTCTAGAGAATGAACTGAAAAATAGAAAATTGAGAGACACAATCTATCTGTCTATCTATATATATGTATGTATCTTTTTGTCAGATGATACCTTATACGGTTCAAAGAGAGTTGATCTCAGGAGATGAGATACCTGGCAATAAATTTTATTTATTTATTTTTTTAAAAGGAGGCAGTTGGGTGGCTCAGTGGATTGAGAGCTAGGCTTAGAGACAGGAGGTCCTGGGTTCAAATTTGGCCTCAGACACTTCCTAGCTATGTGACCCTGGGCAAGTCACTTAACCCTCATTGCCTAGCCCTTACCACTATCCTGCCTTAGAACCAATACACAGTTTTAATCAATTTAATGTATTAACCAATACACAGGTTTAAAAAAAAAGAAAAGAACTTTGATCTTTGTGATAAGCATTGTGGTGGCAGCAGGGTACACAAAAACAAACATATAACAGTTTTTGCCCTTAAGGCACTTCCATTCTATTGGGAGAGTCAACATATACAAAATAAGTATATACAAAACCCACAAAATAACGAAAAGTATATACAGGAAAACACAAGATAAACTTAAGAGTGTGATGTAGTGGCTAGAACATTGACACCAGAGTCACACCTAGCCTCAGTCGGACCTACTTTGTTAATTCAATTCAGTACATTTAATGAACTACAATTAAATTATGATTTAATTATTTTATTTTTAAATTGTATTTTAATTTTGTATTTAATTATATTAAGATTCAACATAATAAAAATTGATCTAATTGTTTTGAGAATAAAACTTTTAAGCACTTACTATGTGCCAAGTACTATTCTAGCTGCTGGGAAAAGGGACAATAAAATAGTCTCTGCCCCTCAAGGAGCTTTCATTCTTTTCAAAAGAAGCAACATATACATAAAGAAGTAATTCAAGATAGATAATTAAAAACACTTGACAGGGGATAGCCCTAACAACTTGGGGAACCAGGAAAGGTCTCTTCTCAGAGATGATACTAAAGTTTTGAAAGGAAATGAAGTATCTAAAAAACAAAGCTGAGGATGGAGAACATTCTAGGAATGCCTATGCAAAGGCGTGGTGATAGGAGATGTCATATATAAGGCAAAGGAAATAACTTCACTAGACTAGGGAATGTGAAATCAGGATTGTTGCCCCAATATCATTCGACCAGTTACCTTTTACTTTGTCCTCAATATAATCTAAGCAGTAATTGATCATTCCTCCCATATTATCTAACCTGTCACTTGATCAGCTTACCTTCTTCTCAACATCATCTAAGCAATGATTACTGATTATTACTGTTCATTTTATATTATTATAAATTATTATTTATTATATTATTATATATTATTTTGGTCACTTAATATCCCCTCAAATTATTTAACATCAATTAGTTTTTATGAAGGGATGTTTACTGAGAAAATATACCAAGAAACCACTTTTTGATCACAGGAGTGACTTATTAAGTATTTCAATTTCAGTGTTACGTGAAAGATGGATTAGAGAGGAAAAAGAGTAGAAGCAGACAATTTAGGTAACTATTGACTACTCTAGGCAAGAAATGATGAGGGTCTGAACTAGGATTATTGGTTCTGTGATTACATGAGAGCTACTGTGGAAGAATAATTGATAAGCTGGGATAACTAATTAGGTATGGAGAGTAAAGGAGAATGAACAGTCAAGGAAGACTCAAAGATTATAGGCCTGGCATTTGGAAGAGTGGCGGTGTCATCGATAAAAAAAGGGAAATTGGAGGAGGGTAGATTTAGGGTGAACAGTTACAAGTTCTGTTCTACACATGTTAAATTGAATCTATTTAAGGAACACCCAGATGGAGGTATCCATCTGGCAATTGATAATGGGGGCCTAGAGTTCAGGAGTAAGATGAAGCCTGCATAGGTAGATATAGGATCCAGGCAGTGCTTTAGGAGAGAGATAAACTTAAGGAATTGGTCAAAGGTAGTGATGCCTCCAAGTAGACGGAGAAGTATAGAGAAGAATCAGGGGAAACAGTACTGTGGAAAGTGGTAGAGGAGAAAGCATACAGGAGAAGGGGTGAAGGGGCATTCCATAGATGCTGTAGAAAGGGCAAGTCAAGAAGAGTAAAGTCTGTCCAAAGTTCATCAGATTGAACAGAGGGATGGAGGAGAAGAGGGGGAGAGAAAGAGGAGGGGGAGGAAGAGAGAGGAAGGGGAGAGAGAGAGAGACAGACAGATAGACAGATGGACAGAGAGAGACAGAGGAGGGGAAGGATGAGAGAAGGAGAGGGAGAGGGAGAAGGAGAACAGTAGTCACCTTAGAGAAAACAATTTTGAGTGATGAGGTTGGACACCAGATTATAAGATCTTGAGAAATGAGCGGGAGTGAGAAAGTGGAAGCAATGAGTGTAGACTTTCCTCCCCTAGGAGTTTGACTATGATAGGGAGGGGCAACAAAGGAAGAGAATTTCAGGGATGATGGAATCAAGTGAAAGTTTCTTAAGGATAGGCAGAAGGAAGAGACCCTTATAAGCTGTCTGACCCCTTATTCAGTCCTTCATGGCATCTTACTTGGACTATTTTAACCAGTTATCTCATCTCCAGTCTATATCTTTGACAATCCATCTTTCCTGACTACTGTTTTTTAAAAAAATTTTAAACCCTAATATCTTTTATATATATCCTTCTATATTAATTTTATTTGTTACAGGGCTAGGCAATGGGGGGGTTAAGTGACTTGCCCAGGGTCACACAGCTAGGAAGTGTCTGAGGCCGGATTTGAACCCAGGACCTCCGGTCTTTAGACCTGACTCTCAATCCACTGAGCTACCCACCTGCCCCCCGACTACTGTTTTAATCATGTTTCTAATTCATTTATCTGACATATTTGCTATATGTTCAAAAACCTACAGAACTATCCATTGCCAATAAAACAAAGTACAAATACTTGATCCTAACACTCAAGGCTTTCCACAAATTGGCTCCAAACCATAGAAAGTCAAAATAGTATGGTGGAAAAGATGATAGATTTTGAATCAGAGAATCTTGGTTCAAATTTTGGCCCTGCTTTTTCTTACCTATTTGACCATAGGAGAATCTCAATCTCTCTAGAGTTCACTTTTGTTATGTGTAAAAAAAAGTGATTGTACTGAGTGGCCCCTAAGATCCTTTCTAGGACTAAATCTTTGAGTTAGGGCCTTCACAGTTTTTCCTTATACCATTTTCTTTCCAAATACTTCATGTACCAACCAAACAGTCCTAGTACCATGTCCCATGCTTTCCTTCCTTTAATCTTTTGCTCAGAATAAATATCCTCCACTTGGAAAGGATCTAAACCACAACTCTATTAATTGTAAACCCTTCCTTCTTTCATGACCTTGCTCAGCATTTACTTTCTTGAAGCTTTCCTTTCAATCCCTGACTTCTATGGAAGTTTTCTCTCAAAATTTTCATACCCTTTCTCTGGACTTCCCCTTTATATATATACATATATATTTCAATTATCTTTGCATCAAAATTCGAAAGACTACAAATTTAGACCTAGGAAGTACCTTAGGGATTATCTCATCCAATTTCCACATTTAAAAGATACTGAAACTGAGGCTAAGAGGGTAATGTAGTAGATAGAGCACTTGATTTCCAGAAGTCACTTCAATTTTCAGCTTTAGTTTCTCCTTCTGTAAAATGGGAATAGTAATATCCCTCACAAGGTTGGCCTTTCTCAAAACAGTTGTGATGATCAAATTACCTTAAAACACTGTATAAATCTCATCTATTATTAAATGACTTGCCCAGAATCAGAGGCAAAAACTGGAAAAGTTGGGATTTGAACCTAGAACTTCTGACTCCAAAATGAACTTTATCTACTGTATCAATTATTTGTGTACTTGTCTATTCCTCTGTCCCTGCCCCAGTAGATTGTAAATTGCTAGAGACTTAAGAACAAATCTTTTATGATATTTGTCTTTGAATCCCCAGTATTCAGGATAAGATTGTGTACCCAGCAGGTATTTCCTGTTTTTTATTGAATGGATGAGTGAATAGATTTGTAAAATGGCAATATATTTATTACTTCTCTCATAGGTTTGATGAGAGAAAAATGCCTCTTACATGTTAAATGTGGGTTACTATGATGTGCTCATGAAATAGCACAGAAATAGAACTATAAGAGTTCTTAGATATCATCTTGTTCAACTACCGAAAAAGCAACTGCAGCCCAGGATCTTATCCAGGTTCGGACAGTGTGGAAGTAGAAGAGGTAGGCGTCTATCTCAGACCTTCTCACACTCTCTCTGCTGCTTTTGCCCCTGAACTAAGCTAAAATATAGGCTGGCAGAATCACCTCCTTCCCCCTACCTTTTAGTCCCTTCCTGTCTATCAGCGGCATATCAATACCTGAAGTCCAGCATCCAGGGCACTTTCCCCTGATTGATGCTGCCCCCGGGGGTGACGGACAGGAGACAGTAGTCACAAACCAAAGGATCTCCAGATGTGACATCATAAAACTACTTTGGAAGTACACGCTCATTGGAAAACAGTCCTTTTTCCATAAGGGATGGAGCATTTGTATATGTTTGGCCAGACCTATGATTTCATCAATGTAGATGTAACTTCTGGTGTGGAAATTCTTTCCATTGATACAGACAGACCACTCAAGTATAATGTACAACCTTTTTCTGCTTCTTCTTTTTTATTTTATTTTTAACTCCTGCTTTCTGTTTTAGGAACAACTCTAAGACAGAAGGGCAAGGGCAAGGCAAATGAAATTAAGTGGCTTGCCTCAGGTTACACAGCTAGGAAGTGTCTGAGATCAGATTTGAACCCACACCCTCCCAGCTCTAAGCCTGGTGCTCTCGAAGCTGCCCCCAACTTATAGCCTTGAAGAACTTCCTAGGGACACTAGGAGGCTATGTGCCTCCCCTAGGGTTATGTGTTAGCCGTAAAATTTGAACTCTGGTCTTCTTGCCTCAGTGGCTAGGCCATGCTGAATATTCTAGTTGGGGGATCTTGTCCCAAAAAATGAGAGGTAGGTAGAGATTGTTCTGATGGGTTGGATGAGGACAACTAGGGGTATGTATGGGGAAGGGAGGAGCTGACACACTACCAGGAAGCATGGTGACGGAGCCTGCCTTTCATCACATCCTACTTCCTCAGTCATACAGGGGTCACTTGGGGGGAAGGAGCTATGGCCCCCAAGCCACTTGATTGGAGTCCTCCCTAGTTGACTCTTTATGTCTCCTCCCACACCCAACTCTCACAGGGTGCTATGGGTCCTGCCTCCCTGTCCCATCATCTTGAGGGAAAGCTCTAAGTTTTTCAGCTATGAGGTCCAGGAGCAGAGCTCTCACATGAGATTGCATCAAGACCTCTCCAGGTGCCCCAGAGTGAACCCAGAGGCCCCCTGAACCTCTTCAAGAGGGGCAGGAAATGAGTGTCTTCAGCAGGACCAGTATTTGCATGATCACTTTTGTGGCCAGCATGGGGAGGCAGGGAGGGAGTGCAGGCTTTGGCCTGGCTCACTAGTGAGTCTAGTGAGAGGGATGTTGCCTGAGAGAGGGAGGGATATGAGTCACTGTCATATGGGGAGGTGATGGTTGGACCCCATGCTGCTCTTTCTGTGACTTCTTCCTGCTGGCATCCAAATGTTAATGCTTTCTGCTCAGTCAGGGTTGGCGCGTTGCCTAGGGATGGGAGGGGGGTACATTCTGCTCCCCAGTTTATTTAGCAGAATACTAGAGTTGTAGGATTTTAGAGCTAGAATCATATAAGAAGGATTATTAAAGCCTGAAGTGGTGTTAAAGATTATTTAGTACAAATATGTGATGTTGTGTTTAGAGAAACTGAGGTTGAGAGGGAAAGTGGTTTACTCAAGGTCACACAGTGGCAAAACAGAGAGTAGACTTCAGGCCTCTTTTTTTGTTTGTTTGTTTAGTGGCCTTGTGAGCTCCAGAATTTTTAAGCCGTGTATATGTGGCTATTAGACTGTCTCTCTAGGCATCACTTTCTATTTCTTGACTCTGCTTCTCTCTGTCTCTGTCTCTGTCTGTCTCTCTGTCTCTCCTTCTCCTTCTTTCCCTCTCCTTCCCTCTGTCTCTCTCTCTGAATCTGCCTCTTTTCCTCTCATCTTCTCTCTCTCCTGGAAAGCACATATATATATATATATATATATATATATATATATATATATATATATATAAAGACCATTCATTTATTTATTAAGAAATAAGTATATTGAACTTCCAGAGAACTTTTTAGCTCTGATGACATCCTAGTCACATGCAAAAAAGATATTGGGGAAAAAAAGAGAACTTCCCTAGATTTCTATTTCCTCATCTGTTAGATGGTAGTGGTGGTGTTAGTTGATCCCTCAGGTATCTACTAGGTCTGGATCTTAAGATCTTTTGGGAAAAAGATAATTCCTTCTCAGAATGATGGTGCAATCTAGAAAAGCCTAGTTTTTGCAGTGGTTCAGGGTAAAAGTTCTCGGGTGTAGATGATAAGTGAAAAAGTCAAAGCCCAGAAGCTATGGCTTCTGAGAATAGACTCCTGTGGAATGATAAAAGAGGGCCCTAGGGCCCAGTTCTCCATTTCACTCTTTCCTCCACTACCTAGACACCTCAGTGGGCAATAGTCAAGTTCTCCAGCACATTTCCAATACTCCATATTGAGATCATTCCAATTCCCAAGATTGCATCGTCTTGTCATGGCAGGGTGAGGTGGGCAAGGTATTGATTATGCACTTAATGTATGCCAGGCACTGTGCTAAGCTCAAGGGATATAAATATAAGAAAAAAGTCAGTTCTTGCCCTTAAAGAACCTATAATCTAATGGACATCTAACATACAAAATGGAGCTGAAAAGGGAGGGGAAAGGTTCTAACTGGGGAAACGACCCAGTCCAAAAGTCATATGCAGAGCTAGAAAGGCAAGGGAGTTGAAGCTAAGGGAGAAGAATGGTAAAAAGAAGGCCATTCTGATTCCTCATGAATTCCTTTCCCTTCCCCATAGTGCCTAGCTTAGGTCAATATTTGAGAAGGTGAGATAAATGGCGGATGGGTGACCAAAGAGGCAATTGATGCCATCATCTCCCAGGCCACTATGTTCTGGCTGCCTTCACTTTGCTGTCAAATCTTTGGGCTCCTTTCCAGACAAACTGATTGCCTACTGGCTTTGGAAGAGTGCATTTCTTTTCTTCCTTTGATTTGATAACGTTATTTTCATTTCTCTCTCTGTCTCTGTCTCTGTCTGTCTCTGTCTCTGTCTCTCTGTCTGTCTCTGTCTGTCTCTGTCTCTCTCTCTGTCTCTCTCTGTCTCTCTCTGCCTCTCTCTGTCTCTCTCTCTCTGTCTCTCTCTGTCTCTCTGTCTCTCTCTGTCTCTCTCTCTCTCTCTGTCTCTCTCTCTCTCTCTCTCTTTCTCTGTGTGTGTCTCTCTCTCCCTCCTTCTCTCCCTCCCCCTTTACTCTCACACGAGTCAGCTTTCCTCTGACTAATGTTCTCTCCTCAAAGAGAAGCAAGTCTGCAAATCTCATTATTTCACAATGTTTTCCACTAAGAGGTGAGAAAAAGGAAGAAGGGAAAGCAAGCCAGCATAAAATTAAATAACCTGCCTTATGGTTTCCCTTCTGCTGTCCCCCCCGCCCTGCCCACAGCACTGAGCTTTGGAACTGCTACCTCAAAATATGAGTTCCAGGTCTGGTTTGGGTAGCCTTAAGTATGAAATTCTTTGGAGCCAAAGAAAAATAGATAGTAGGAATGAAGCTATGGACTTTGCCTGTTTCATCTCAGTGAATGCTAGTGACCTTTCCCCACACTATAGCAGGGATTGTAGAAAACATGGGCATTTTTTCTTTTAAGCTCAGTCAGAACTATAACTGGCCTGAGGCCACTAGTGCTTTGCCCCAGGGAGGAAACAGAGAGCACAAAAAATTAACAGGTACTCCTTTGGTTAGAAAGAGAGAGAAGGAGATACCACCTGTTGTCCCTTTCCTTAGAATTCTTCCAACCTGACAGTATGATGAAAGAATGATATTTACATGTATAATTAAGAGCTACAGTTCAGTGAAGAAGGTAAAGTAGATAATCGTTATTCCTACTTAGGGGAAAGGACATAAGGAGAAAAGAGAATAAGCATTTATTTTTTTATTTTATTTTTTTTTAAACCCTTGTACTTCGGTGTATTGTCTCATAGGTGGAAGATTGGTAAGGGTGGGCAATGGGGGTCAAGTGACTTGCCCAGGGTCACACAGCTGGGAAGTGGCTGAGGCCGGGTTTGAACCTAGGACCTCCTGTCTCTAGGGCTGACTCTCACTCCACTGAGCTACCCAGCTGCCCCAATAAGCATTTATATAGTGCCTACTATGTACCAGGCACTATGTTAAGCACTTTTTGAATATTATAACAAATATTGTCTTTAAATCCTCACAGCCCTGAGATAGGTGCTTTTATTATTCTAATTTTTGAGTTGAGGAAACTGAGGCAAACAGGGGTTAAGTGACTTGACCAGGGTCACACAGCTAGTAAGTATCTGAGGCTAAATTTGAGCTCAAGTCTTCCTGACTCCAGGCCTAGCTCTCTTATCTGCCTTTTACCTGCTTCTTACAGATAGAAAAACGGGAATTCAGAGGGATTAAGTGATTAAGTCAGTGTCCATTTCCATTTCACTGTCACATTATTAAAGATCTTAGGATACGTTTAATAAGCTAAAGACATACTCTAGTCCAGTTTTCTACAAACAGGCTTCAAAGAAAGGTAGTATTTTTGTGCTGCAAAGAGTATTGGAATAAGTATCAGAAGACTCAGAGTCCTGAGTGCTTCTACCCCTTCAGTAAACCCGAAGGCCCTTTTTAGCTATAAGACTCATATATATATATATATATATATATATATATATATATATATATAGAGAGAGAGTGAGAGAGAGAGAG
>NC_058131.1:341405573-341457477 GCF_016433145.1 Gracilinanus agilis | reverse complement strand
AGAGAGAGAGAGAGAGAGAGAGAGAGAGAGAGAGAAAGAGAGAGAGAGATGAAAATAATGTTATCAGAAGATTAGAGGATAATTATATGTCTATCAAATTAAGACATATCCACTTCCTTGGTTACCTACAAACATTAATTTAATTGGTGGTATTCTTAATTTGAGACCTTTGTCCAATAACCTTTGAGTTTATATACAATTAGTGGAGGCGAGCTACATCAATATAGAATTTCTAATTGTAAATGAAATAAGAAACATAAAGAAGCGGTAACTATTCAGAACGAAAGTATGCAAGTTCTATACTTTGAGAGATGTATAAATGCATTGGCTCAATCAGCTTTATTAAACAAGTCATTAACAAGAAACACAATTGCATGAGTCCTTTGATAATCAAGCTTTTTAGGCCAGCAGAATATTATGAAGATAATTGTAACTTATATCAATATATATATCACTTTGTATGAAGAGGTAAAGATATTTTCTGGAGGACTTGATAAGACTCCACAAGCCAAGGCAACATATAACTTGGTACACAGTGACTTCTAATTAGAAGAAGCTAACAGGGGACTTTGGGTTTGAATCTTGGCTGTGTTATTTATTATCTCAGCTTTGGACAAATTATTTGACCTTTCTGAAATCAGAGGAATAGAAGATAATGGGGTTAAAGAGTGGCATCCTTTTGGGGGAAGAGCCAACTAGGAATTGGGAGGTCTATGGGGATAGCCAGGAGGGGAGAGATATGAGCAAGCATGCCAAGAAGGGCATCAGAGCAGCGCCACAGTGACTCAACAGTGGCTATCAAAGTAGAAGACGGTGTAGCTGGGGCTCCTGCCAGAATGGGCAGGTAGAGTGACCACTTTTGCCCCTAAATGCCTCAGCACAGGAGAGGCCTTGCTGAGAGGTAAAGGACGAGAAGATGCTGAGGCAGTAAAGGTGAATTTGTATAACCAGGAGCAGAGAGGAAGGTAAATAGATCCAATACTCAGGGCTGTGCCAATTGTACTGTTGAGAAATGGCGATCCCAGTTTCTTTTCTTCTCTTCCTGTTCACTTAAGGAAGAAATGAAGCTTTTTTAGTTCCCTAATTCTTATTTCTTAAGAGTTTGTTTTGTGTTCTTCATGATTTGTTTCAAAGGAAATTAATTTCTCTAAGATAACATGGTTATTCATTGAAGCACTGATTTGTACGTATACACCTGGATTAAATACAAAGCTTCAGAGGCCATGGTTGGCAATGTACACAAGGAGAGATCCGATCAATAGATTCTGTTCCTTTTGTAAAGCACTCCCTAAACAAAATTGGGGGCTCAGAGCAACACAAGAGATTTTCTTGACATATTTATAGCTTCCCCAAAGCAGAGGGAATATAGGCCTCTGAACCAATACACAGGTCCAATGAACTTGAGATGGTCTTGATGTGGGAAGAGTTGGAAAGGAACTGAGGGGATCTTTTTGAAGCACTTTCCTCATACTTTCTCCGTTCCCATTCTACCTTCTCATGGGCAGGTTTGAAAGGAAATTCCTACCCCTGAGGAGTAAAATTGAGGTGATTAACTAAAAAAAAAATCACACCTGAAACAAAGTACTGGATACATAAGAATCACAAAAAAGAGGGTTAAAGCCAGTCAGGAGAGGGTAACTAGTTCTTTTCTTAAGTCAAACAACATGTATCCCTAGCCAGTATTAGAAAAGACTTAGTGGCAGCTAGGTAGCACAGTGGATAGAGTGCTAGGCCTGGACTCAAGAAGACCTGAGTTCAAATCTGATCTCAGACATTTTCTAGCTATGTGACTGGGCAAGCCACTTAACCTCTGTTTGCTTCAATTTCCTCGACTATAAAATGAGAGTAATTATACTAGCAATTTTTCAGGGTTGTTATGAAGATTAAGTGAGATAATATTTATAAAGTGCTTAGTTTAATGACTGATACATAGTAGGTGCTATATAAATGCTTATTTCTTCTCTGTACTCCCAACAAGGCTAGAAAAGACCTTAGAATATAACTAGTTCAACCCCTTCATATTACAAAGGAAGGAAATTGAAACTTAGAAGTTAAGTGACTTGCCCAAGGTCATACAGAGAGCATCAAACTTGAGATTAGAGTTGAGATCTGTTGGTTAAAAATCCAGTGATTTTATTTTTTTCTTGTCTTCTTTTATAGGATGTAACATGCATCCTATAAAAGAGAGAGACTGGATTTGATTTTTTCTTAAACCCCTTCTAGCTCTCAATCCTGTGATCCTACGGAATATTTGAGAAATCATTAAGCTTATTTAGACTTAAATCGTAATAGTATCATTAATGGGTCATGTGAACAATGTTGATTTTTAACATGCTGTATCTGGGGAAAGTCCTTCTTGCTTTATGAATAGCTAACACCAATATTCCAATGAACACCAAGAGCTTTGAAATATTTCTATTAGTCCCCTTCCTCTTAGTAACCAAGTGGTTGTGCAATCTATACTTCAGAGCTTGCCGAGCTCTGCGAATCTGCCAGAAGAGAAATCATGACTTCCTCTCTCAGCAAGTCACTGTTAGGGTAAGTAATAAAGAGGATGGGGGTTGGGAGGTGTAGTATTTCACCAATAGGATTCTCCCAAGAAAATCCAACAGGCCCTATTTCCTACAGTTTGTTTATTACTCAAAGGAATCTGTAGAGAATCTTGGTCAATCTCATCCAGCATCTCAAGTCATGGTTTACATATATAGATTAGGTCTATACCCTAAAATCTGTTTGCTAACGGGTAAGTTAGATAAATTATAGTTCCTTTTCTCATGGCATTACTAGTAGAATTTCATTTCCATTTCATTCCACTCAATTCAGTTCTATTTCATTCCACAAAGTATTTATTTCATGCCTACATGAACACCAAGAATTGTGCCAGGTACTGGAATACAGGTAGAGGTGAATATAAAACAGTGCCTTGCCCTCGAAAAAGGCAACTGGCATTATGGCTAGAGATCACACTTGAGAGTCATGAAGGGGGGGGGGCAGCTGGGTAGCTCAATGGATTGAGAATCAGGCCTAGAGACAGGAGGTCCTAGGTTCAAATCTGGCCTCAGACACTTCCCAGCTGTGTGACCCTGGGCCAGTCACTTGACCCCCATTGCCTAGCCCTTACCACTCTTCTGCCTTGGAGCCAATACACAGTACTGACTCCAAGACGGAAGGTAAGGGTTAAAAAAAAAAAGAGTCATGAAGAGGGGTTCAAATATCACATCTTGGATTTAGATATCTGGGCACCACAATTAAATCTCACTGCCCACGAGCAGCTCTCTTAGACTACAAGTCATTAAGAATACTGATTCTCTTCCCTGGTAGAGGGAGTTTCCTTCCTGGAAGTTCTCTATTCAGTGAAATCACAGATTCAGAAAGCATTTCCCTTTGGTAGAGTGAATAGAGTTCTGAGCCTAGAGTTCAGATCTGGCTTCAGATACTTACTAGCTGTATGAACTTAAGCAAGTTGTTTAACCTGTTTGCCTGTGTTTCCTCAACTGTTAAATGAGGATAATAACTGCACTTATCTCAAGCTTGTTGTGAGGATGAAATGAGATAGTATTTGTAAAGTGCTTAGCACAGTCCTTGGTACATAGTATGCCTTATATAAATGCTTATTTAAATCGCTACTCCTCCCACCCCCCAACACGTTTTATTTTGGGCACTGAAGCTGGTGGATCTCTTGACATCAGGGATTCTGAACCTCAGTGTAGTCAGTCAATTGGAAGTCTGTATTAAGTCCTGCATCAATATGGTAAATCCCCAGACATAAGGAGTGACCAAGTTGTGTAAGGAGGAATAGACTGATCCCAGTTGGAAACAGATCAGGTCAAAGATTCTATGTCAGTCAATGGAGGTCCTATGATCTGTGTCAATCAATGGTCCTATGACCACTTCTAGCCTGGTCAAGATAGGATACTTCAGTCTTAAAGAAAGAAAAAGAAATGATTTAGGAGAGAAAGGGGTAGAAAGTATCAACATTATGATAGATCAGGGATCTGGCGCCAGATCAAGGAAAAGCTCCCGTCTAGATCACCTTTATCAGTACTTGGTCAAGTCATAAAATCTTTTGTGGACTTGATACAGAGATGTAGACTGGGAATGATATTAAAGTTAGGTTAATTTGGAACTGAGTTCTTAATAACTCTAACTAGATAGCAATGATTAATGGAGTGAGGTTGACCTATGGTCCAAGTGCACAGCATGGGACTTAGTCCTTGTTTCTGTTCTGATCAACATTTTTTATTAATGATATTATTCATTATTAATGACTTTTATTAATGAGGATAGAGATTGGATTCTCATCAACTTTGTGAGTGACATGAAGCCTAGAAGGTATTTGCATTTCTCAATACAACTTTCCATCTGTTTCTGTTCATTTGTAGATGTCCTCCATGCACCAAATTCCACCTCTTAGAATCTATAGTCCTCATTGAAGTTCAACTTATTTTTTATATTAAGTTTGTTTATTTATCTAATTAATTTAGAATATTTTTTCCATGGTTACATGATACATGTTCTTTCCTTCCCCTCCTCCCACCCCCTCTCATAGCAATTCCACTGGGTATTACATGTATCATTGATCAAGGCCTGTTTCCAAATTATTAATATTTGCACTAGGGCGATTCTCTAAACTCTACATCTCCAATCATATCCCCATCGAACCATGTGATCAAGCAGTTGTTTTTCTTCTGTGTTTCTGCTCCCACAGTTCTTTCTCTGGATGTGGATAGTGTTCTTTCTCATAAGTCCCTCAGAATTGTCCTGGATCTTTGCATTGCTGCTAGTAGAGAAGTCCGTTATATTCAATTTTGTCACAGTGTATACATCTCTGTGTACAATGTTCTCCTGGTTCTGCTCCTTTCATTCTGCATCATTTCCTGGAGGTCTTTCCAGTTCACATGGAATTCCTCCAGTTCATTATTCCTTTCAGCACAATAGTATTCCATCACCAACAGATACTACAATTCATTTAGCCATTCCCCAATCGAAGGGCATCCCCTTATTTTCCAATTTTTTTGCCACCACAAAGAATGCAGCTTTAAATATTTTTGTACAAGTCTTTTTCCTTATTATCTCTTTGGGAGTATAAACCCAGCAGTGGTATGGCTGAATCAAAGGGCAGACAGTCTTTTAAAGCCCTTTGGGCATAGTTCCAAATTGCCTTCCAGAATGGTTGGATCAATTCACAACTCTACCAGCAATGCATTAATGTTCCAGTTTTGCTACATCCCCTCCAACATTTATTATTTTCCTTTGTTGTCATATTAACCAATTTGCTAGGTATGAGCTGTTACCTCAGAGTTGTTTTGATTTGCATTTCTCTAATTATAAGAGATTTAGAACACTTTTTCATGTGTTTATTAATAGTTTTGATTTCTTTATCTGAAAACTGCCTATTCATATCCCTTACCCATTTATCAAATGGGGAATGGCTTGATTTTTTTGTACAATTGATTTAACTCCTTAAAAATTTGAGTAATTAGATCGTTGTCAGAAGTTTTTGTTATAAAGATTTTTTCCCTCAATTTGTTGCTTCCCTTCTAATTTTGGTTGCATTGGTTTTGTTTGTACAAACCCTTTTTAATTTAATGTAATCAGAATTATTCATTTTACATTGTGTAATATTCTCTATCTCTTGGTTGGTATTAAAATCTTTCCTTTCCCATAGTTCTGATAGGTATACTATTCTTTGTTCACCTAACTTATTTATGGTTTCCTTCTTTATATTTAAGTCATTCATCCATTCTGAATTTATCTTTGTGTAGGGTGTGAGATATTGATCTAAACCTAATATTTCCCATACCGTTTTCCAATTTTCCCAGCATTTTTTGTCAAATAGTGGGTTTTTGTCCCAAAGGCTAGGATTTTGGGGTTTATCATACACTGTCTTGCTGAGGTCATTTACTCCAGGTCTATTCCACTGATCCTCCCTTCTGTTTCTTAGCCAGTATTATATTGTTTTCATGACCTCTGCTTTATAGTGTAAGATCTGGTACTGCTAGGCCCCCATTCTTCACATTTTTTCCATTATTTCCCTTGATATTCTTGATCTTTTGTTTTTCCAAATGAACTTTGTTATAATTTTTTCTAATTCTGTAAAAAAGTTTCTTGGTAGTTTGATAGGTATGGCACTGAATAAGTAAATTAATTTAGGTAGGATTGTCATTTTTATTATGTTAGCTCATCCTACCCATGAGCAATTAATATTTTTCCAATTGTTTAGATCTAATTTTAATTGCGTGGAAAGTGTTTTGTAGTTGTGTTCATATAATTCCTGTGTTTGCCTTGGCAAATAGATTCCTAAATATTTTATATTGTCTAGGATGATTTTAAATGGAATTACTCTTTCTAGCTTTTGCTGCTGAGATATTTTGGAAATATATAGAAATGCTGATGATTTATGTGGGTATATTCTGTATCTTGCCACTTTGCTAATGTTGTTGATTATTTCCACTAGCTTTTTAGTTAATTCTCTGGGATTCTTTAAGTAGACCATCATATTGTCTGCAAAAAGTGATAGTTTAGTCTCCTTATTGCCTATTTTAATCCCTTCAATTTGTTTTTCTTCTCTATATGCTACTGCTAGTGTTTCTAGTACAATGTTAAATAATAGAGGTGATAATGAGCCTCCTTTTTTCACTCCTGATCTTATTGGGAAGGCTTCTAATTTATCCCCCTTGCAGATGATGCTTGCTGATGGTTTTAAATATATACTGTTTATTAGTTTTAGAAAAGGCCCTTCTATTCCTATACTTTCTAGTGTTTTCAATAGGAATGAGTGTTTTTTTTTTGTCAAAGGATTTTTCAGCATCTATTGAGATAACCATGTGGTTTTTGTTGGTTTGCTTGTTGATATGGTCAATTACGTGGATGGTTTTCCTAATATTAAACCATCCTTGTGAAGTTCAACTTATATGCCCCCTTTCTTGATTCTTTTATGTAAAAGTGCCCCTCTCCTACCTCCAAATTACTTTGAACTAGTCTTGTCTCTATATTGACTTCTCTGGGGTAATGTCAGAATGTAAGCTTTTTGAGAAAGGAAACAACTGCATTCTAGTTTTTTTCATTTTTAGCCCCTAGCATAGAGGTCTCAGTATACAGTAGCTTGAATGATGGATGTAAAAATCAGGATTCAAAAGTCTTGATGGGGTAAAAAGAATGGTTATGACAAAGAAGATTAAATTTAATAAAAATAAATAAATAGAATTTATATAGAAAATTAAACAAATAAAAAAGCATACATTTGACTTTAAAAATCACTGCCAAGATGATAGATTTCAAGGTAGAAGAAAGCTATTGAGTCAAGTCCTTCATTTTGTAAATGAGGAAAATGAGTGCTTGAGAGATTTTAGTGATTTGTTCAGGATCATCCAGGGAGTATGTAGCAGAATAGAGATTCACATCCAAGTCCTCTGGCTCCAAATCCAGGCTCTTCCCAACAAACTACACTGCCTCAATTTCAAAAATTCAAGACCAGAGACATTTGGCTTAATAGAATTTCAGGTGAAAAAAATCTGGGAGTCTTGGTCAATTTGAATATGAGTCAACAGAGATATAGGGCTCCCCCCAAACAAAACACCCCAAAACTAATGCCATTGTCAGCTTAAGATTATGCTTAGAATTATAGTGAGGAGAAAAAAGATGATGATCTTTCCACTGTTTTTCTGACCTGGTTGGTCTATTTCTGGCTATCACATTGTGTAAGACGAACATTGACATAACGAAGAGCATACATACGAGGCTGATTAAGTTGTTGAAGGGACTGCAAAACCATACTTGAGAGAAATGAAGATTTTCTCTTGGAAAGAAGAGGCTGAGGTGAGGGGCTGGGGATCTACCCATCACATGATTTCAAATTGAAATGTGGGAGTCAGGGGACCAGAGATCTAATCTCAAACTTTGCTATTTGTCTGTTCTATCTTGTGTAAATCATTTCCCCTATTTGGGACTCAGTTTTCTCACATGCAAATTGAAGGTTTTGGGCCAGGTGACCTTTAAGACCTCTTTCTGCTCTGGCATTCTATGGTTCTGTGAAATATTTGACTTTCACTGAAGTCCTCCTTTGGGACCTCTTTGTGCCTCAAAGGAGAAGCTTTTGAATCTAATTTCTCAAAAGCTTTGCTGGTAGAGCCCAGGCTCTGGTACATGCTGCCACATGGCAAAGTGATTTTGATTTGATTATGGGGCTGGTAATTGACTTTAGAGGAGTTAACTAGAGATCAATCAAGGTCACTTTGGATTGGCTTAGCCATCAAATGGGGTGGTTAGAGAGGACTAGAACCTCTGGAGTGGGGATTTACCAAGTTCTTTTCAGGGCTGCTCATCTACTTTTGTCACCCAAATCTCACCTGTGACTCCAAGAAGCTATAGCATGCCCAATAGCCATATATTTCAGCAGATAGGCTAAACCAGGTTGAGGGTAATTGATAGATGCCTCAAACCCAGCAGTGAGTTAGGAGGATATCTACTGCAAGCATGTAAATACTTTACCTCACTGAATGGGTAGATGAGAATTTGTTCCAATGGCCATAACAGTGGATGAAGCAGGGACTATGGAGCTTGGTTTGACACTGAAAACGTCAAGGTCATCCACTGCATCCCTGGCCATCACCAGTTATCCTGAGTTTTGTCTTGCCACTGGACTTCAATAACTTGAGAAGACAAGCTGATGACTTCGTGCAACTCTGTCTCACTTAAATCCAATTCATGAGCAAGTCAAGACATCACCCCATGATGTCATTGGTCCTCTTTGAAACAAAGGATAAACAACAACCCATTAGACAATGTGGCATATAATAGAGCACCGAGCGCAGAAGCAGAGATATATAGGTTTTACTTCTGCTTCAGTCAAATTGTGTGAACTTAGAGAAATCACTGGACTTCACGGAACTTCAGTTTGCATATCTATTAAAGAGGGAAAATAATTCCTCTAGTGATGACCTCATACAGTTGTTTTAAGGCTTAAATGATCAAAAAATAACAGATTTAGAGTAGAAAGGAACCAAAGAGGCAATCTGATTTAGTTCTCCCATTTTATAGATGGGGATACTGAGGATCAAGAAAGTTAAATTACTTGTCCATCATCAGAGGTGGAATCTGAATTTAGGTCCTCTGATTCCCGAGGCAGTGCTTTTTCCACCATGCCAAGCACTCAAAGCCCTTTGCAAACTTTTACAAATTATCCAATATCATTCTGACATAGTAGATAGAAAACTGTCCTAAGAATTAAGAAGACATGAGTTCTGATACATACTGACTTTGTGACCTTGGGCAAGTCATTTATCTTTTCATTGCCTCCTTAAGACTCCGAGCTATAAATGGACAGTTACTCATCTCTCTTGGTGGAAAGAGGTTCCTTCTTGGATGTTCCCTATCCTGGAAGATGACTTTCATTAAGTTGCCATGGCTGGGAATGGGGCAGAGAATTTATACTATGGCTTAGAAGGATTACGATCCGTGTCAGTGGAGGGTGGATCTGCACTGATGAAATCATAGATCCTTGAAATGTTGAAGTACAAAGTATGTGAACAACTGTCATGTGGAAGATTGATTAAGTTTGTTTTTCTTGGCTTCAAAGGGCTGGTGGTACAGGCTGCAGAGAGGCAGATTTCAGCTCTGTATAAGGAACAAGGTGAAGAGAAGATGGGTGCAGCATATAAGTAATCATGAAGCACTAAAAATAAAATAAAGTTATCCAGGAAATGTATGATAGGAAAAAAGATATAGAAGGGTCACTAGTAAGAGCAAAATATTACAAGGGATGGCCAGTAGGATGCCCTCATAGCATGTGGCATGGAAAGACTTAGAGGAAAGGCTTTAGAACATAGACTACCCCAATTCCCAATGGGGGATTTCACTGAAAGAAACTGTTCAGGGTAAGAGATAGATGAGCTATGATTTATACCTTTGAAGGGAATATCCACTTCGATGTGATCACAGATCTGCTGCAATACTGACATATTGATAATTGCTTCCTGGTAATGAGAGTGATTTTAAAATGTAATGGGCTCCTTCCAATGGTAGTGAGCTCTGTGTCACTGGATGTCTTCAAGTGGAAGCTGTGTAACTAGTCTTCAGAGATCAGAGGATTATAGATTTAGAGTTGCAGAAGATCTTCAAGGCCACTTAGTCTAACCCCCTTATTTTACAAATGGAGAAATGAAACCCAGGAAGTTGTGACTTGCCTAGGATCACCCAGGTAGAACACATCCAGTGTAGACATTGAACCCAAGTCCTCTGACTCCAAAACCAAGGCTCTGTCCACTCTACCATCCTGCTTTACAGAGTATATTTATGCTGTAGAGATGGGCTGCTCTTGGTGAATTGATGTCTGAAGCTAGTTCTACTACTAACATTCTGTGATTCTACCATTCTAGGGCAATGACAGTGGGAATTGAGATGAAGGGGACAAACCCAAGAGATATTTCAAAGGAACAACTGACAAGCTGGTGACAGCTAGAATATATTGAGCAAAAGAGATAAAAAAGTGAGACAACACCAAGGACTCGATCAACAGGACTCTTGGTCTCAATGATAGAAGTATGGAAGTTAGGAGGGGGGGCAATTTCCTGAGGAAAATAGATGACAAACTCAATTTTGAGCAGTTTAAACTTAAGGTAAGCTAGGCAGACATAGGCAGATAGAAAATTTAGACAGAGTACAAGTGGGAGGTGAGGAAGTCATTCATATTGAGGTAATGGGAACTATAAATGTTTTGAAGGGCTTGATTTAAGATTCTTCCTTTATTTTCTGAATGTGTGATCTCTGTGGATGGGGATGATTTCAAATCCCACTTTTTAAATTATTTTTTAATTAATTTTTTTTCAAATCCCTCTTCTAAGGTGGTACTTTTGGTTGCCTTGTTAAATAGTGAGGTCCTTTTGCTGGAAGTATTCAAATGGAAGATGCAATACCATATATCAAAGGATAGGTCCAAGAAATCTTTGTGTAAGGTGGGATATTCAGATGAGTCTACCCCCTTAGTAACAGGTCAGAGAACTGAATTTAATGTTATTGTAAAATGACTTTCTGTGTCCCTATACCTTTATATTACATAGTTAAGAGCATTGAATTTAGAAGACCATAGATAAGATTCACAATTTCTCTTACCCTCAGCTTCTCTCTCTTTCTTCAGATGTTTTGAAGAATGAAAGAAACCTAAGTGGTAAAGTAGATAGAGTGCTAGACTCACAATCAGGAAAGTCAAAGTTCAAATCATGCCTCAGTTACTGTGTGTAATCCTAAGCAAGTTATGTAGTCTGTGTCACGGTTTCTTCATCTGAAAAAATAAGAGGATTGTACTCATTGGCCTCTTACATCCCTTCAAGCTCTGAAGTCACGAACTATGAAATATGTGCTCTTTTGCAGTAAGTCATACCTGTATTGATGATCTTATACATAAGCTACCAAAGAGTAAGGTCTCATGTATATAAATTTATTTTTTCACAGAAGCCATCACGTATTTTTCATTGCTGATGACAAAGATAACTAACATTTAAAAAGCACTTTAAACATTATAAAGCATGCATTCTTCAAACTTCACAACAGTTCTGAGATGGGTAGTCCAGATATTGCTATCCTCATTTTACAGATGGGGAAACAGAGTCTCATAAATGTTAAGTGGCTTGTCTAGGATCATATAGTGAGATAGGGTTTGAAGACAGGTTTTCCAGATTCAAAATTAAGCCCTCTATCCACCAAGATATGATGACTAATGATGGAAATGGAGACAATGAGGAAAGACTGTGGCAGAGGTGAGTTCATCTTGTTGCAAGTCACAGAATCATAGAAAAGTCCCAGTTGCCTCGAGGCCAGTACTGAGCCAAGACGAAGTTGCTGCCCCTACTCTGGGAGAGGCATGTTTTCCTGTGGTTCTTTGTCCTTAGGGGCCGAAAGTGCTGAAAGATTCACTTGGAAGAAGTTCAAACAAGTCCCACATCAGCCAAACTCCCTCCCGTGCCTGTGAGATCAGATGGCAGAGCATCGCCAGAAACTTACCTTCAGTGATGTTTGCAAAAAACACACATGCAAAGGGAAACTTCAGAACCCATGACCAGAGAAAGTGGTGAGCGGTCTGAGTTCAGTCCAGGGAGGTGAGGCCTGAGATGAAAGGTCATTTGCTTTCATTAACCAAGTAATCCCTAAACTGCTGATTTTGAACAGAAGGAAACACCACCCTGGGAGACATTCTATTACACTGAGAAAACGCCCAATCTCATCCTTATTATTAAAAAAAGAAGTTACGAAACACTTTGATTTTCTTAAAAAAAAAAAAAAAAGACAAGAATTCCAGCCAAGAGAAAAAGCCACAAGATGTGTAAGTGTGTGTGTCTGACCTAACTCCCTAAGCCTGGTGTGAGTGTCTGAACAGTGCTTGGCAAACAAATACTTTATTCTGTAAAAACTATTTCAGGAACACTTTGAAATAGCTGCCCAATGATAGTTAGTTCATTTGGGATTTATTATAACATCATTAGGCCAGATTATATCATTTGGGGGTAATGTCAGACACATTGCATCCTGTGGTTTTATGATGTGGACAAATATCACACTCAGGAATAGGATGAGCCTGTACAAATTGTTTCTTTTTGTATTCTACTGTAAATACAGCTCGCCTTTTCTTTGCCTGAGACATAAGATCTTTGTCCACATCTGGCCTCTTGGCTCTACACAGTTTCAGTTGCTTCTCCCTTGTAGACCTCTCCCCAGTCTCAGGAGTTTATCGATACCTCTAGACATAGAAACACGGCCCCAAAAAGGCAGGGGTCAATCTCTCGAGTACTTTGCCTACTTGTAGGCATTTGCAGATATTTCGACATGAGATGAATTTAGTCAAATGAAGAATTATTTTTGAAAATAAATATAGAATGAATTTCTTCAAACTAGTCACAATGGGTTATTTCAGAAGTTAACAAGTCATTTGACTGTCTATATTCAGCTGTGTTCTTTATCTTTCAGAATGTGTGTATTAAATTAGTGAATAGAAATAGTGGGTACACTGAGGTGTGTAGATTATAACTCAGTCCCCTTTTAGTGCAGTAAAGCAGTCTGAACCTTACTACACTGGGCCAGCCACAACCAAGTCTTCTAGGCAGTTGTTAAAAAAAACTAACAGGTTTATTGGTTAGAGAGGGAGGATTTAAGATTGAGGACGCCCTAATCACTAATTCTCCCTCTTTCCCAACCCCATCTAAGTCCTCTGCAAAGAGGATTCTTCTATTTCTTGAGGCTCCCTAAAATCCCTTCCTGTTTCTGGCTAATAACCCCCAAAGCCCTCTCTATTCTTCCAGAACTATAAATCTTCTCTTTGTTGATTTATCAGGATGTGACAGGTTCAGGTTGAAAAGGATGAACTCTGGATGTTGGAGTTGAACCCCAGCTGGGCCAGGTCTGAGATTTGACCCTCAGACTTCATGCCAACAACTGCTTCTGGACTGCAATGTTTTAGTCAGGGTTTGAGATCTTCCTCAGGATGGTTCTTCTGGTGAGGAAAGGTATTCCCAGAGAAATCAAAAGGTTTCCCTTCTCTCACTCATAGTCTGGTAGAAACAGGATCAGTAGAGAAAACCTCCTTCTTCTCTCTGCTCCAAGACAGGAAGAGCTTCACTGGTAGTTGCTCCTTCAAAATCTCTCCTTCCACATTCCAGAATTCCTAGCATGTGGTCATGCTAGCCTCTTCAAACCCACTTTTACCATACTTATATTCATTTATATTTCTATAATTTCTACCATAACAGTATTTAGACAAAACCTGCAATCAGCCTTCATGAATACTTATACAGAACAGTACATGGTTGTCCAGAAATTATTAGTTTCCTCCCAAACCTGCACCACCCCTTCTGACTTCGGGATTTCTGCCAGTGGTGCCATCACTCATCCCGGCTCTGAAGTTTGGATCCTTGGAGTTACCTTTGGCCTTTCCCTCTCTCTCACCTCTCATATTCACACAGCTACCAGAGCTGGTGGTTTCTATCTAGGAAATGTTTCCCTTCACCATTTGTCCATTCCTCTCTGTTCTTACTCCTACAGTCCTAGTACCCACTTTCATTGATCACTCACCTGAAATATTTAAGAAGGCTCTTAACTCATCTTCCAGCTTCTATCCTCTTCCCTGTCCAGACCATCCTTTTCAATATTAGATTAAATATCAAAGTAAGTTATGGCTGTTATATGTAATATTATATACTATAACTGTTAGTGGTGGAGGTGAAATAGTGTCAGAATGAATGGAAATTGGGGAGGCCAAGGAATTGGGAGTCTAAGATTTTTTAGGATCATTCGATTATAGTCTTGGACTTGGAAGGAATGTTAGAGGAGACTAAATCAAACTCCTTTGTTATACTTATGAAGAAACTTGAAGCCGGGAAGGTTAAGTGACTTGCTTGGGTCTCACAGTTAATACGTGTCTGGGGCAGAATTTGAAGTCAAGCCTTCCTGACTTTAAAGAGAGCAATCTATACACTTAGGAGGCACAATGGATAGAGCGCTGGGCCTGGAGTCAGGAAGCAGGCGGTCGATCTGGTCAATATGGACTGAATTGTTAATAGTCTGCATAATTGAGGACTAGCTGTCTATACTTGCTCAGAATGCATTGAGTTCACATGTGGCCTCAGACACTGTATGATCCCAGGCAAATTACTTAAATTCTTTCTGCCTTAGTTTCCTCATCAATAAAATGGGGATGATATCACCTCTCTCTTAGGGTGGTTAGGAGGATCAAGTAAGAGGATATTTGAGAAGCTCTTAGCATAGTGTTTTATACAGAGAAGGCATTTGATGAATGCCTATTCCCTTTCCCTTTCTCTTTTCTTTTTAAAAAATTAAATTAAATTGAATTAATTAATGTTTTTATTTCCTTCTCTTTCCTATGTATTTTATTTCCCAGTTGCCTAAAGGCTAAAGGTTGGGAAGGAGAAGATGACTTGGAGGCTGCTGTTAAACTTCCTAGAGTGGGAGAAGAGGGACTTGGAGGGCCATAGCTGATTGCAAAAGGAATTGGACAGTACAGAGTAAACTGCAAAGAAGGAGAGGTGATGACAGAAGGAGGGTCTGGCTGTGTCCTATTTTAGTAGGGGAGACAACCAGTAAGTAACTAGGCTCTTCTAAGAAAAATACAGAATAAATGAAAGGTTTTCTATCTGAAAGGAGAGGCATTAGCAGCTGGGGCGGCTGGGAAAGAAAGACCCCCTTTGGAAGCCAAGGAACCTAAGAGACAGAGGTGAGGAGGCATCCCCCTCTATTGTAATTATTTGTATGCATACCAAGAATCCCTTCTAGACTGTACACCCTAGGAAATTAGGGCCCATGTTTTATTTATTTAGGTGGTGCAATAGAGAAAGTTCCAGCCTAGAGTACCAGGCACTCTATATTGACTGAACTCGCTCTAAACTTTAAAATTTTTATTATTATGTATATTTCAAGATTACACATCAATATAATTTTTAAAATTTTTATTTTGAATATTTTCCCATAGTTACACGTTTTATGTTCTTTCCCTCTCCCCCAAGTCCCCCTAACCTCACCTTAGCTGACACACAATTCCACCGGGTTTTACATGATCAATACAATTTTTAATTTCTGACATATTTTGACTCATGTTTTCTTCCACTCTCCCTTCCCAAGATGGCAGGCAACATAATATGGTCTTGGGTTCTTGCATCGCTAATAGTTATATCATTCAAAGTTGATTATTGTACATTATTATTATATCATATGCTAAATAATATAATAATTATATGTTATTACTTCATATATTACTCAGGATGACTTGGGCTCACATATGGCCTCAGATGCTTGCTGTGTGATCATGGGCATGTGTAACACTGTTTGCCTCAGTTTCCTCATGTGAAAATGAATTAGAGAAGGAAATGGTAAACCACTTCAGTACTTTGCCCAGAAAACCCTAAATGGTCTCATGGAGGATCAGTCATGAGTGAAACAACTAAAACATATTGGATTGGGAGTGGGTTTCAAATCTTTCCTTTGAAAATTCTAAGTGTTGTGACCATAATCTAATTGCATTACCTCTCTGAGTTTCAGCTTCCTCATCTGTAAAATGGGGACAGTGATAAGCAGGTGCCATAGAATTGTCATTAGAATTCAGTAAGCTCATGTTTCTAAGTTGCTCTGCAAACCTCGAAGCATTCCATCAATGCCAGCTATTATCACTTGCTGGTCTCTCTCCCAGCACCTAGTATAGTGCATTGCACATACTAAGTGCCCAATAAATGTTTATTGAATGAATGGTTAGTTGATTTATTTTTCATCTGAGGGAAACACTGAGAGAATACCCATTTCTCCACAAATGACATGAGTAATGCTTCTGTAGGAGGCTTTGTGTTCACAACAGTATGAATATACTCAGTCTCCAGGGCCCAAGAGAAGCAGCGGGTAGGCTGTCCATCTGGTAAATGTGGGCTGCATTGCTAATAGTCTGCATAATTTAGGAATAGATGTCTACACTGCTTAGACTCACTGGATAATTGCATAATCTTTTGCTTCTCTTTGACACTTTAGAGAGCAGAACCACTGGATGTGGCGGTTTCTATTGTCCAGACTCACCAGACAGTTAATCAATCCTTTTCTTCTCTTTGATTGATAGAGACATAAGATGGTATAGTAGAAAGAGCGTTGGATTTTAAATCAGAGGTCCTGAGTTCAAATCCTTTTTTATTTTCTTCCTGTGTATCCTTAGGCAAATCACTTAACCTCTCTGGGCCTCAGTTATACATTGATTGAAATTGGGGACTGAACTAGACGGCCTCTAAAGACCCTTCTAACTCTAATGCTGTGAACACTGTAATTGCCTAGGCACAATCTAAGGATCTACTGAAATTAGAAGGTTAGTCGTTTTGGCAGTTCTTGGGGATTGAGAGGATCACTCTGCCATTGAAGTTCTGGACACAACATTTAAAAAAAATACTTCACTAGGTGCATGATCCTGGGCAAGTCACTTAACCCCAAATGTTTAAACCTTATCACTCTTCTACCTTGGAACCAAAGCTTAATGTAAATTTTAAGATAGAAGGAAAAGGGTTTTTAAAAATGCTTCAATGACTCCTTTTTCTTTCTTTTCTCATCTTTATACATCATAAAATTAATGTTTTCAGATTAAGTTTGCTTTGCTAATGCTTTAACTTTCAGGCTCTTTAAATCCTAGAGCTTTAAATCCTTTCTTACAGAATGGCATCTTCAAACCATGTCTCTCCCTGAAAAGTGGTTGTCCAATCTTTGCCTGAAACCTCTCTCTTTGTGCGGGTGGGAGAGGCTCTCTAATGACCTCATGAGACAGTCCATCCTCTTAGGGAGGCTTCTCCCACATTGGACTGAATATATCCCTTTGTAACTTCCATTCATTGCTTCCACTCCCAGTTTCCAGGGCCAAGCAGAACAAGTCTGATTTCACATCGCCATGATGCCATCTCAAAATATTAGAAGACAACTGTTTTTCTCCCAAAACATTTTCTCTCCTCCAGGCTCTGATTACCCTGATGTGACTTAGAGCCCCCTCACCATACAAGTCACTTTCTTTGGGACTTGCTTACTGTCACCCTTGAGGCATGACTCTCAGAACTGGACACAGAACTGGACACAGACACAGTACCGAATCTGACCAGAAGCAAATGGCAATGGGATGAACACCTTTCTCCTGTTTAACTTTAGATTTGTATTGACCCCCCTCTTCTCCCCTTCCCCAATCCTACTCTCACTCCTTTCCTGGGTATTCCAGTGTGGAATGTTCATGTCTCATCGTCTTGTACCTAGTTTTGAAGTTATGAGGAGGAGAGTTTCAGGAATGTATCTTATTCCTCAGTTTCATTTAGGACACTAGCCCAATAGTCCCAAACAGAGAGAATGTTTTCCCTCCTTATTTCAAGAGATTGTCATTGAGGAGATTTCTGCATCTAGTGGGAGTTTGGGCTAATATCCCCTCCATCTCTAAGATGAAATGACTCTTAAATTCAGCTTCCTTTAGAAGTTATAAGAGAGATTGTAGATTCCAAAGTGTCCAGTGTTGCCAGTTTTTAATGCTATACTATAGGCTAGGATCCCCCTTTTGATGGTGCCAGGGATTGGGAGGTGAACTAAATAATTGCCAATAATGATAAAAAAGAGATATTTATGCAACATTTTGAACTTTGCAAAGCATTTTTTCATAGAATCACTGGATCATATATTAGGACCTTGAAAGTTATCTAGGTTAACCCCCTTCATTTTACAAATGGGGATGCTAAGGGGGCAACGAGGTAGCTCAGTGGATTGAGAGCCAGGCTTGGAGATGAGAGGTCCTAGGTGCAAATCTGGCTTCAAAAACTTCCTAGCTGGGTGACCCTGGGCAAATCACTTAACCCTCATTGCCTTGTCCTTACCACTCTTCTGACTTAAAACCAACAAATGATATTGATTCTAAGACAGAAGTCAAGGGTTAAAAAAATGGGGATGCTGAGACAGATAATTTAAGTGACTTGCTCAAGGTCACATGACTAGAAAGTGACAGAGGCAGGTGGGATTTGAACCTAGGCCCTTTGACTCCAAAGCCAACATTCTTTCAACTGCATCACATAGCCTTTCAATGATGTTCATTGGGATATCTGCTAAGACTGTATATATACTATCAGGCTTAATGCCAACATGAGGGAAAGATGAGGACAGGAGAAGGCACGGGTAGGTGCTCTCAGAAGCAAATATGGAGTCTCCAGGCCCAGGGGTGCTGATTTTCACAGGGCACCCAATAGTCCTGCCCACCATCACCTCCCCAAGAAAGGCGAAGCTCTTTGCTTCACTGGTAATATCTTCATTCATATACATGGGATGACCTCAGCTTAAATCTAGTGTAGGTCTATCCATAGTGTTATTTTTTAAAACATTTTTAAAATTTGAAAAAATTTAAAATGTTTCCATGGTTACATGATTCTTATTGTTTTCCTCCCCCCTTCCCTCTCCCCAGTCCCAGAGTCGACAAGTAATACCACTTATCCATAGTGTTTTGAAGGCTCAACATATTCTCTTAATCTTCTGCCTCATTAGCAAGGAAAAACCAACTAAACAAACGAAAGAACCCCAAAAGATGGAGGTCTCTGATTCATAGCAGACTGTTTATTTTGTTAGTAGTAGTTTCCTATCAGAAGGGTGTATTGCCAGCAGCTGGTATGAGGGAAGATTATTAGGAGCTTCAGTAAATGAGTCATATGTTAACTAGAGCAATTTATTTTCACTCAAAGACATAGTCAGCCTGGTTCTAGAATCTGGGACCAATCTTAGCCTCAGGCCCAGGTTAGAATAAAACAAGCCCCAGGTTACTATGAGTTAGTTTGGCTAGGGTGGATGGGTGGGGGTCAGTTCTACCATCAGGAAATAAAGAATCTCCTAGAAACTCTGGAAGCTTGAGGATTCTGCTTTCCTCCCTTGAGATTCGCTCTTCCTCTTCTGTAGATGCCCGTCATGGGTGGAGCTCAGAGCTCAGGTGATGGCTAAGAAGATCCTCTTTCCTCAGTATAATTCAAGCTGGCTCACTTCTAGTCTGGCATTCAACAATCATGCCTTTGAGCTGTTGTTGTTATTGTTATAATAATAATTTTTATATTATTTTGTAAAATTACAAAATTTCACAATTTTATAAAATATGAAATTTCATTAGTGCCTTCTGTTTTTGTATCATAGTCATTTCCAAGTACAATCTTTTTGGAAACAGAATGAACCTTTTCTTGTGACAGAGAAAAAGCGAACCAAAGCCAATCCATACAGCAGACATGAACAGAATTTAGAGTATTCCATGTCCACAGGTCTCCATTTCATTAAGAAAAAGAGGATGGTTCATCTCTTTCTACCTTCTTGGAGTTGATAGAATAATCCTATGATGATGGTCTCTATTTTATTATTTTATTTTATATTGGAGTCATGGTATATAGTTTTTTAGATTTGCATCCATTCATGCAAGTCTTTGATTTTGTGTTGGTTTTTGTTTTTGTTTTTGTTTTTTCTTTTTATAATAGCCTTTTTATGGGGCTCCTCAGAGATCTCCCTGGGAGCACCAGTGGATTCAGAGATCGCAGTTGGATTGCCAAGAGTATGGGCCTTCCTCCTCCCAAGGAAATAATTCCTACCTAGAGACTCTCCACGGTCTGAAGTCTTGTTTCCTTAGTGACACCACTCTTCCCATTATCTCCCGGGGCCTGCTTGCAGTTCCAAACTTCCAGGAAATTCAAGGCCATGGTATGGTGGCCTTCCTGAGATTTTTGGACCATTCCTGACCAGGGCTGAATGAAAGAGATTCGCTTCTCGTTTTGTTTTGTTTTTTAAAGCCTTACCTTCTGTCTTGGATTCAGTCCTGCCTATTGGTTCTAAGGCAGAAGAGCAGTAAGGGCTAGGCAATGGGGGTTAAGTGATTTTATCAGTCGCACAGCTGGGAAGTGTCTGAGGTCAGATCTGAACCCAGGACCTCCCGTCCCTAAGCCTGGCTCTCTATCCACTGAGCTCCCCAGCTGCCCCTTCCCCTTTCGTCCCCTGTGCCCCAGAGATGTACTCCCTCAGGTTCATGTCTCACTGAACTTTCTTTTAAACTGCTGGCCGTCATTTTTCTGTTTCATGTATTTTAATTAATTGTTCCTCTTTTTTATATTTGGGCCCCGAGGTGATTTTTATCACAAAGGACACCGTTTAAAAAAATCAAATAAATAACCCCTAATGAAGGGTGAAGAGGAGGCATGGTGAGGTTAATTGGGTTTCTGGTGCCTACAACAGCAAGCCGGAGCCAGAGCAGAGATACCGCAGGAGCCCAGCTCCTAGCCTGGCTCATTCTGTTCTTTACTGCCTTCATGAGAATACCTACTTAGTCCCAAAGATATAAATGGAAGGAACTTTTCCAGCAACTTATTGGGTCCTTTTCCACTTACAAATATTGATTTCCCTTTTCACTTGGGCCTTTGGGGGGAGCTGAAATAGCCCTGGCTCTTTGGGCCCGATGGCGGCACAGGTCGGGGCGTTGCCAGAATGCATTTGCTGGCCCCCCCTCGTCCCCCACCATCTCTCACCATCATCGCTGACTCCGCACTGTGCCGGGCTGGCCCCAGACGGGACAGCCTGCTTATGTAAAATCTATGTGACGCTATAAAAACATGACCCGCTTTCTATCGGGGAGGAAGGTATGTGGTGCACATGATGGTGTCCTAGCCGTACTACTTATTTTAATGAGATAGGAAATCATGCCGGCTTTATGGCCATATTCTGTATTAGAGATTAATTACACGTACAGTAGAGTATGTGTGATTAAGGAGACTCGAATGGAACACAGACCCCAACCTCCCTCCCTCCCTCCACTTCCTCTTCTCCCCCAGTAGAAAAAAACTTTTGATGCCTTTTTGGCTTAGAAGCCTGATGGAGCAAGAGAAACGACCACACGCCAACATCTCCTGGCTTCTGAGGCTGGCTAGGAAGGGCTTGTAACATAACACTAGACGAGTGAAAAGAGGAGTGGGTAAATTTAAAAAAAAAATGATAAAAACATCACCATTTTTAAATGGCTCATGCAAACATGCCTGGCTTTAATTTGCAAGGATTTTCTCATTTGTAAAGCAAAACAACGAAGGGGGGAAGGGGGAAGGAAGAAAAAAAGAAAAGAAAAAACTAGCTAATAAAAAATTCTGTGGTTAGAGGTCTTTTTTTTTTTTTTTTTAATTCAAGGAAAGCAAGTTCAGGGCAGTCAACATTTGTTCCTGATTATACTAAAAAAAAAAACCTGTAAAAAAAATATTGTGAAGTATGACTTGGTTATGGGGTGCTGATGTAGCTCATGTCAGTTCAGGGTGTATTACTGGTTTCCATGACTTAGGATCTGCTGGTAGAGGCAGGATCTGGGTTCAGGGCCTTTGTCCTCTTTTGATGTCCACTCCTTGATGATCCTGTGAGGGCAGAGGCGTCTTGTTTTCTTTTCTTTGCCAGAAGGGGATAGGGTGATCACAACCATGGGCTTTCCAAACACAGGCCTGAAGTGCCAGACACTTTTATACTGGGTGGGATGGAGAGAGGAAGGATGAAGGGGGAGCGAGGAGGTACTGCCACCAGTTTAGAAATAGGCCAGGTAAGAAAGGTCAGTCTAGGTTTTCTGAGGCCAGTCTTGGAGGTGACAGTCTAATACAAAAACTGCAGGTCTCAACAGCAGCTGGGTGGCTAAATGGATAGAGAGCCAGGTCTAGAGATGAGAGGTCCTAGGTTCCTTTCTGGCCTTGGACATTTCTTAGTTGTATGATCTTGGGAAAGTCACTTAATCCCTATTACTTAGACCTTCTTGCTGTGATAGTAGTGATTCTAAGACAGAAGGTAAGGTGTTTTTTTTTTAAATTTTATTAAAAAAATTTTTTCTGTCAATCAAGCATCAAAGCTTTTATTAATAAACAAATCTTGCTTTCAAGAAACTTCAGTTTCACTTCAGAAAACAACTGAATTAACCTGAACAGGTTACTATAACTTGAACATAAAAAATAATCATTCAATTAATCAATAAGCATTTATTAGACACTATTCTGTACCAGGTGTTTGGGATATTAAAATCTCTTGCTATTCAACTTAATTTCATCCTCTCATCAATAATCACATTTCCCGTTTTTTCCAATGCTTGAACCTTTACAGAGCACTTTCACTTTTTTCAACAACTTTGTGAGACAGATAGTTGGATGGCTATTTTAATGACGAGGAAACTGAGGTTCATGAGGAAAAAATAACATAGTCACAGAGCAAGTAAATGTTTGAGCCAGGACTAGAACTCAGGTCTTCTGACTAGAAAGTCAGTGATCTTTTCCACTAAACATTATTGATTCAATTCAAGATACAACAAAACAAAACAATTAAACCATAGTCCCTTCTTTCAAGGAGTTTACAGTTATCAATTTTTAGAATGAGGAAAGCACCAAATATATGGTAAAGGGCTACAGAAATATGGGTGATTATCATCACCATCTATCATGTTGCCGCCGCTCTATAGCAAAGTGCTTTCCTCAGGCAGGTAGCTAATGTAGATGTTATTGTCCCATTTTTACAGATGAGGAGAACGAAGCTCATTGAGGAAGAGTCATTTACCAGGACAGAGGCTGGTTTGGAATTCAGATGATATGACTCTGTCTCTTTACTTATGCAAGAAACCATGCTATTTCCCCTACGTGGAGGTTCTGAATATTTGATATGGTGACAACAATCAGAGAATCTTTCTAAAATTTATTTTACTCTTATCTTCTGTCATGGGAAATTTGTGATTGATTCAGTATATTTTTTCATACATCTGAAAGGGAATGTGGGGAAAGGGGGTTGGGTTACTTTGGGAAATCCACTATGCTGTGGAAGGAAAAGACCTATCCATAGCACCAAGAGCAGGGGTTCTTAAACATTTCTGTCATAAGCCCCTTTGGCTGTCCCACAAGCCCATGAATCTCTTTTAGAATGTTTTAAAATTAATTATAGTGCATACAATTATGGAGGAAAATAGATTTTAAAATGTTCATGGACCCGAGGTTAAGAATGCTTCACCTAGAGTAGTAATGCTTTTAATTCAATTCAATTTGACAAACAGGCCTAGCCTGGGTTTGTCTCCAATATTCAGGCATATATTATTATTATATTACTTCCTCCTTAGGTTTCTGGGGTCTCTGGAACCATAATCCTCTCAGACCCTGTTTTATCCTCCACCATCTCCCGGTCTCTTTGATATATTTTCAGATGTGCCTGGTTTCTGCTAGTACTTGCTGTGAGGGGGCCTTGAAGATAGCATATCATATTTGTATTTACTATAAGGGGGCTTCCCAAGGAGGTGTCCTGGGACATAGAAACACCCATTATGATGTCAGCAGTTGAGGGCAATGGCAAGATATTGGGAGATAATACTGAGTGGTCTAATGACCTGCCTTCAAATCAGAACCTTTCCCCATCCACTGATGCTCTACCTGGACTTATTGCCTAATTCTTTGCATATTTCGATCCCTTCTTACTGTCACTATCTCAGTGATCCCGAACCTCTGGCTGCTAAAGAACACTCTCTTCCAGTCCCAACGGTCTGTTTCCTCATTCCTGTTCACCTCAATCCTACCCAAGCTATGTCCCACTTCAGATCTGCCCATCCCTTCCACTGTACTATCTTGAACAAAGTTTCTTTCATTTTAATCCTTTTCCTTTCCAAATCTTTCCATCTTCTAGGACTCACAGAGATCTAGTTCAAGGCCTTACAACACTGCATTCTTGGCCACTGTTTCCTCTACTGTTTTTTTCTCATAGCCCATCCCACAACTCATTGGTTCTCATGGGGTAGTTGGGATACTCCCTGTTATCCCGTCCCATGTGCAGACTCTCTCAACTGCCATCACTCTGCAATCTCTCCTCCTTTTAGGTTCATGTTATTATCATGAAGTCTCGGTTGCTATTACATATTGATACATGCCATATATCGATATATTCTGTGTCCTTCCTCAGTGAGTTGAGTGCCTGGTTTTCAGTTACTCCAGTCTTTCTTTTCCTTCATACTAGGGGACTTAAATACTTAGGGAATATAGATGTTGATGTTTCCTAAAATACTCCAACTTCCCAATCCCTCCATCTACTCAACAACTGTGACTTAGTTTTGCCCTTTCACCTCAACTACATGTAGGGATGATCTTACCCTTGATCTTGCAACCACCCATAAATATTATGTTTTATGTTCAAGGAGTCAGAAATCCCTCCATATATTTATTCATTCATTCATTTATTTATTTATTTATTCATTCATTCATTCATTTATTTATTTATTTATTTATTTGTTCATTCATTCATTCATTCATTTATTTATTTATTTATTCATTCATTTATTCATTTATTTATTCATTCATTTATTTATTTATTTATCTGCTCGTTTGCTCATTTATTTATTTATTTATTAGCGCAAGCTTTTTATGACTTACCTTTTATTTTATTTTATTTATTTTTTAAACCCTTAGCTTCTGTGTATTGGCTCCTAGGTGGAAGAGTGGTAAGGGTGGGCAATGGGGGCCAAGTGACTTGCCCAGGGTCACACAGCTGGGAAGTGTCTGAGGCTGGATTTGAACCTATGACCTCCTGTCTTTAGGCCTGACTCTCAATCCACTGAGCAATCCAGCTGCCCCCTTACTTTTTATTTATTCATTTATTTATTTATTAAAAAATATTTTTTTGATAACCCTTACCTTCTGTCTTAGACTCAATACTGTGTATTGGTTCCAAGGCAGAAGAGTGGTAAGGACTAGGCAATGGGGGTTAAGTGACTTGCCCAGGGTCACACAGCTAGGACATGTCTGAACCTAGGACCTCCCATCTCTAGGCCTGGCTATGACTTACTTTTTAGGATTAATTTAGTAATCACTCTAAGACAGAAGGGCAAGGGAGAGACAAACAGGGTTAAGTGACTTGACTGGGATCACACAGCTAGGAAGTTTCTGAAGCCAGATTTGAATCCAGGTCTTCCTGATTCCAGGTCTGGCACTCTACCCCTGAGCCACCTAGCTACCCAGTTGATAATAAACTTATAATTTCATCTTTCTCTGTGACTTATAAACCCTAACATTATGATCTGCACCACAACATCCAACACCTCTACCCCTTGGTATTTTCCCAGGCCATCACTCCTGCTCTGGCTACACTCTTTTCCATTCCTAATCTCAACCCTTCAGCAAACTAACTAGCCATCTCCAAACCATGCCCTGTGCCCTACAACTATCATCTTCAACTTCTTAATCTCCATCCCACAAAAAAAAAAAAAAAAAACAAAAACCTCAGGCTTTATCTCTGGACTGATAAGTGCTAGAAAAACATTTTAAAGATGAATATTAAACTAAAATTTTTGGATGTCTTTGATCCCATTGCCTTTCCAAACTTCATGCTAGTGGATATAACTTGAGGTGAATGTAGATGACCTATTTTATAAATTTATTGTTCACATAACAGATTTTCTTAAAGGTTGTATCCTCATGACTATGGACATGAGAGCCATCCAAGAGGTTTCTGGAAGGGGCAACTGGGTAGCTCAGTGGATTGAGAGTCAGGCCTAGAGATGAGACATCCTAGGTTCAAATCTGGCCTCTGACACTTCCTAACTGTGTGACCCTGGGCAAGTCACTTGACCCCCATTGCCTAGCTCTTACCACTCTTCTGCACAGTATTGACTCCAAGACGGAAGGTAGGGGTTTAAAAAAAGAAACAAACAAAAAACAAACAAACAAAAAAACCCAACAAGTGATTTCTGGAGCCTGGGTAGGTTAATGACCTGAGTGAGTCAGTCCAAGCCATAATCTGGCTTCTAGTCAGGTCCTTACCGGAGAGCCCCCCACATCTTCCTAACTATCACACCCTCGAGCTTTTAGGCAAAGAAACATCACATATTAGCTAGAAGCTCTGAATTGTCCATGACAGTACATTTCTTAATAAATGAATGAGTTCAAAAATCATTTATAAACTATTTACTAAAAACAACAAACCCACAACAAAAGTGAAAACAACAAAAGAAAAGTGAGCAGCAATACAGAAAAGTTTTAAAACACAAGTCACAAATTTGATGCTTCCAGATAGCAATCTTTCCAAAGAATAGAGTATCTGCCTCCTAGGTTCTCCAGATAATGCCGATGAAGGTCTGTTTTAGTTTAAGGGCAGGACAACTCTCTCCTCTTATGTAACTATTCCCTAAAGTCAGTCCCTTTGCAGACCAGCATCTCTTCATGATGTCATGTAGGGCAGGGGAATCAGCTTTATTTAACACGTGGGGTTGAGCCAGGACTAGGCACACCCACTCATCTACCCATGGACCCACCTACTTCACCATGCTGGATTTCACACAAATAGGCCTTAGTGTCTTTAGCCCTGTGGATGTTGAACTGGAAACATTTACTTAAAGTTTGGAGACAAATACTTTCAGCAAGAAAAATCCAAATGAGATTCTTTAGCTGATTAAAGCAGTTTTGGAATCAGACACATGATGGTCTATATACCTGTGTATTTTTGTGTATGTTGTATGTGCACATTGAATAAACGCAGACGTGTGTGGGCACGTGGCCCAAGGGGCTATGTTGTCCTCACTCTGGACTCATATCCAGTGAGTTGGTCCTTGGGGAGCCTGGATGCATAGGCTTTTCTTGAACTCTCTTTATACCTCCATCTTAAAGTTGCAAAGATTTTCTTTTAAAGTTTCAGCTTGACTTCTGTCTATGGTTTCTCCTAAAAATGATTAACAGGCTTTCTTCTAGAAAAGGACTCAAAAACCAGATTAGGAATAAGATAGCCTTTTATTTCCTTCACCACAAAATAAGTGCTTGAAACAAACACACACAACTCAAAAAGCATGCATTCATGAAGTATTCAGAAGATGAACTAATAACCAATAACTTCTTTTATGCTCTCCTGGGAGGGTGATTCTTGACACATTACAACATAGAACATTTTGTGAGGCTGCTGAACAGGCATTCCACTTTGACCATGGATATGCACTGTCTATACAGTTCACTAAGGGCCCAGGTCTTCTTCCTACAGCCAGGCATTGTGCATGACTCATCCTCTTCTCATGGTTGTTCTTTCCTTGGAAAAGTCTTGTAGTTACAAAAAACACCTTCTGATGCCAAGGAGCATCCAGATCCAGGAGCTCCTGACTTTTTGAACTCATGAGGTCAAGAGAAAGACTAGGAACAACTGTCTTAGGATAATTCTTTGGTCAACTGTGCCAAGGGAGAGTGGGCAGCCAGAGACCTGAAATTCAGTTTCAGGTTTGCCCAGTCAGCCCATGTTATTGTTAGCATGTGAAAGCAACTGCCATTTCTGTAGAGTGGATGAGGAAGGGGGGATATATCCTTATAGAAGTATGAAGGAAAAACTTAGAGACACTCAAAGCGCTTTTCAGACTGGAAGAGAGGAATGTCAAAATTGTTTCTTCTTCTATTAAGCCGGTGGCTCTTTCTGCTTGCTGACCAATAACCCTCCCTGACCCTAACACAGGACACACACACACACACACACACACACACACACACACACACACACAACTCTGCCATTAAAGAGACCAAGGAATCAACCAAAGATGGCATATGCCCTTCAGTAATACATGTCATCAGAAGCAAGCATTGTCAGAAGAGGCCCAATCCTGAGGCTGCTGGAAGGAGCCAGAACACATCTGTGTTAGGACTGTCCTTTGTTCCACAACTCACCTCCTAAACAAGTTCAATTGATTTCAATTCTGGTACAGTTTTGACTAGCTAGAGCACTAATTAGATCATATATGGATGTCTTTCATGTAGCACTTCTCCATACCCCATTTTTTTATTTCCACTTCTGCCATCATAGTTCAGATTCCCATTACCTTTCATTGCATTTATGATAAAAGCCTGCTGACTCTCTCCCTTCCTCAAATATCTCCCCCTGGAGTCCATTTTGCACAGTCTACCATATTAATCTTCCGAAAGCAAAGCTTTGGTTACATTATTTCCCTGCTCAGAACCCTTCAATGACCCCCCACTGTTTTCCAATTAAAATCCAGATTCCTTAGCTTGATATTCAAAGCTCTCCGTGATCTGGCTGCAGCCTTCCATGATTCCATCTTACTACTCACCTTGATTCATTTTACATTCCAGCCAATACTTATTCCCCTTTATGGGATTATAGATATAGGACTAAAAAAGACTTTAGGGGTGTGATTCCAACTCCTTCATTTTAAAGATGAAGAAATTGAGGCTTAGAGAAATTAGGTGTCTTGCTCAATGTCACACAGATAGTAGGTGTCTGAGGAGGGATTTGAAGCCAGGTCTTCCTGATTTTATCTCTGAGACTTTATCCACTATGTTATATTGCCCTTTATGGACTATCTAATATTTTCCTTTCTCTGTGAAGTTTTCTCTGTATTTCTGCTTTATTGCTTCCTCCCTTCCCAAAGCTAAAAGTAATTCCCCCTTCTCTAATTTCTCCAAACGTTTTTGATCATACCTAACTTATGCCAATTCCGGAGTTTATTAGTTCTGTAGTAGAATCAGAAGTATACTAGTAAATATTTAATAACAAGCTCTGGTGAGGGGTGGAGGGTGGGAAGGAAGTCGACCCACTTTGAATTTAATCTTCAGTAACAATGTTTTCTCCATTACTTTTTAAAACTGTTAACAAAAGAAGGTCTATCTATCTATCTATCTATCTATCTATCTATCTATCTATCTATCTATCTATCTATCTATCTATCTATCTATTTTGTTCAGCCCCTTCCTCACCTCCCCATACCATAGAAGACATCATCTGGCAAAATATGTATCCATCATCACTTTCTTAACTCTAGAAAAATCAACAGAACAATGCATCAGGTCCTTCTCTTTGATTTCCAAGGCGTACATGCTAATGTTGAAAATTTAACAATCAATGCAAGCTGTTTCCAACACACCTTTGAGTTCCTCGAAGGCGTTGAATTTTTGTATTTCTGAACCTAGCATGAGTACAGATTTCTGCAGATGGTAAATGCTTAATAAAAATGGAACTGTCTGTGTTCAGAATGAATTAGAGTATGAACTTCTTTTTTTTTTTTAAATGACCCCTATCTTCTGTCTTAGAATCAATACTGTGTATTAGTAAAGGCTAGGCAATGAGGGTTAAGTGACTTTTCCAGGGTCACGCAGCTAGGAAGTGTCTGAGTCCAGATTTGAACTCCCATCTTCAGGCTCAGCTCTCAATCCACTGAGCCACCTAACTGCCCTCAAGTATGAGTTTCTTAATGGAAGGGGTACCATGGTTGTCTTCATCATAATGCTTCATGGAAAATCTTCTTGGACATAGTAAACACTGGGGAAAAGCTTGCCAAATGATGGCGTGAATTAAGCACTCATGATAATAAAACTGAAACTCATTCAACATGGTACAGGGAATAGGACATATAACTTGGAATCAGAAAGACATGGGTTCAAAAACTGATTCAGGCATTTACTAGCTGTGATACCCTGGGCAAGCCTTTTCACCTCTCTAGGACTCAGTTTCTTTATTCATAAAATGGTGATTAAAATAGCAGCACACTCACACAAATAGCTTTTATTATGTTTAGCACTGATGACGATGAACTAAATAGGTTTACTTAAAGTTTAGAGACAAGAAATACTTTAAGCAGGATAAATCCAAATGAATTTCACAGCTTGTTGTAAAGATCCAATGAGATAATATATGTAAAGTGCTTTCTCAACCTTAAATTGCTACTTGAACATTAACTGACCTCTAAAGCCTTATATCCCTTTGAAGGGACAAGGAAAGAAAAGAAGAGAAAAGGTTAGTTTTACTAAGATTGTTTCAGGAATTTGAGATTCATTTTTTAAAATATGACATGTTGCAGAATAGTTAGTTTCTGCCCCTCATGATTGAGTAACCCTTGCACATGAAACATGTCAAACACACCCAGTTACCATTATATGCAGCCCAGCAGTCCCTGAGTATGACATAAGGCAACTTCTTTGGATCAGACCCATCATGGATTCCCCAGAGGTGGGCGGTCCAGTAATACATACACACAGCTCCAGGATGGATGTCTGAATCTGGTGGGTGGGGGATGAGGGACTGGACTCCTGGCAGTGTCACTGTGAATTATACGAAAAACTCTACACCAATGATTCAGACATCTCAGTGACCCTGCTAGGAGGGTGTTTGGGAAAGGAGGGTCTTTTGTCTTAGGGATGTCTTCATTCTCCCGAGTGTCCTTAAAGAGAGAACCCGACTCATTTCATGATGATAGGATCATAGAGCTGATAGCTGAGAGGGACATCAGAAATCATCTAGTGCAACCTTTTGATTTTACAAGAAGAAACCTTAACCTCGACCTCTGATACTTGTCCAAGGACACATGGTAACAGAACTAAGGGATGAGCCCAAACTTTTGAGAGGCAGTATAATACAATGGAAGAAGCACTGGATTTAGAGTCAGAGGTCAGGGGTTTGAATACTGGCTTGGCCATTTGGATAAACAGTGATTAAGGTCACTTATCTGGTCTCCTTTTCTATAAAATGAAGAGAATGAACTAGATCTCTAAGGCCTTTTCCAGCTCAAAATGTATACCCGGTGACTTTCAGATTCACTGGATCCTTCCCTTTCAGGAATTACTCATGACCTTCATGCTCTTCCTGACGCACTGTGCTATTAGTTCCAGGCTAGGGGACAGGCTTTCTAAACTCTGTTTAAATTGTATCTGCTGAATCTGAAAGGTCTCCATTTTTTTCTATATTAATTTCCAGCGAAGGTCAATGAACAAAGTACCTTAATCCCAGTGGAAATTTACAATATGCACACAAGAAATTACTAGTTTTCCATGTTTTGTTTTGGGCTTTTGGCAGTATATGTATCCTACTTCTTTTGGATATGTATTTTGAATGTCCTTGCTATTTCCCAGATTGTCTTCCAAAAGGGATTTGAACAGAATTTCTTCACTTCAGCATGATTTGAGAAAAAGAGCTCTAGTCTTGTAATCAGAGAACTTAATTTTGAGTCCTGACTCTTAATAATTAGCAGCACAAACCTTCTGGCCTTGGTTTCCTCATCTGTAATGTAGTGATAATAAATACTGCCATTATCTACCTCCCTAGTTTTGTTGTGAGGGAAGTGCTCTGTAACCCTGAAAGTGGTAAAGGAATGGCAACTATGATTACTATTGATTGCTCCACCCATTAGGAGACCAAGAACACAGCAAATGGATTTGTTGATTAATGGAGAATAACATCAAAAAAGGTTCCTGAAATTTGGAAAATTAGAACTTCCATTTTTTTTTCTTTTTCATGAGCCAATTTTAGGCCAAATACTTTTCCATGGGAATGATATTAACTTCATGAATTTCACAATTAATCAATAGGCAAGGACACTTCTCTAGGTCTCATTTTCCCTATCCATAAAATGAAAGGAATGGACTAGATGGTCTTTAAGGTCCCTTCCAAATTTAGCTCTTTTACTAGTCTGCTGAGAATAAAACTCAGAGCCATTAGTTGAAATCACTAGACTATGGTGACCAGTAGGGGGTTATCAGTTTCTCTGGCTTTCACTTCTCATTCAGAGGAAGTTCACATAGAGAGACAGTAAACTAACTGGCTAATGTTCTCCTACTATTCTGCTGAAAATAAAGCAGGAAACTTCAGAGCAGAGTCAGCCTAATGTTCTCTGCAGCTCATTTATTTCATAAATTTAGAAATAGTTGTAAATTTAGAGTTGGAAGGGACCTTAGTGATCATCTTATCCAAGTCACTCATTTTACAGATCAGGAAACTGAGGCCCAAAGAAACAGTTAATTGTACAGAGGTAGCAAGTGGCATGAATGAGATTTAGACTGGAGTTTCTCTAGGTATAAATTCATTGTATAAAGAATGGAGATTTTGAGGCGTTATCTCCAGTGAGGTATTTTCCCTGTGTTGACCTGGCTTTTAAATAAACATTTTCAAGATGGTCCAAGTTGTGACTCATAGACTTCCCCACGGTGCATGATGTAGCTAATCCTTTGATATCAAAGTACATTCCCTCAAAGGCAGTTCTTCATCATTTTTTCTGGCATTGACCCTTAAGGATTTGGTAAAGTCTTTGAATCCCTTCTAAGAATAATGTTTTAAAATACATTAAAAATACTTAGGATTGCAAAGGATGCCAGTTATATTGAGATATGGTTATCAAAATAAAGAAAAATATAGACTTCAGGTCCATAAACCTACAGAACCCTTGTCCTAAGGTCAATAATATTCCTCTTCTGAGGTAATTATACTCAGTCTTTAGCTTTAATCACTAGACCATGGTGACCAGTAGGAGGTTGTTAGCCTTTCTGGCTTCCACTTCTCATTCAGAGGAAGCTCACATAGAGAGATGGTGAACCAGTTGGCCAATGCTGTCCTGCTATTCCGCTGAGAATAAAGCAGGAATCTTAAGAGCAGAGTCAGTCTAATGTCCCCTATAGCTCAGGGTTCATGCCAGTAATGGCACCAAGGCATCTGCCTTGTTCATAGCATCAACAAATCATAGAATCAGAGAGTGTGATGTGATTACAGAGGCCATTGACTCTACACCTGTGCCTGATCAAAATATCTTTTGAAAGGTGACTGAATATCTATTCTGTGATCAGAGACCCTTAGTGAGGGGGAGCCCACTAACCACAATAGTAATAGCTAGCACTTAAAATAATTTTAAAAGTTTGTAAAGTACTTGACAAATATCTTCCTGACACTAGGTCCATCACTCTATCTACTGTGCCACCTAGCTACCTATTTACTTCCAAAGGCAGCTCATTCTGGCTTTGGAAAGCTTTAATGGTTAGGAAGTATTTTATTACATCAAATCTAAATTTCCTTTCTTTAATTTCTACTCCTTGCCTCTAGTTCTACTATCCAGGGATGAACAGAAAAAAAATAATTGCTCTTTTGTGTGATAGGCATACAGATATTTGCAGATAGCTGCCTTTTCTTCTGTTATCCGTGTTAAACAGCACAAGTAGATCCTTCAGTAAATCTGTTTGTTGCATGTTATTCAATCCACTCATTATCGAGGCCACTTTCTTCTGGGTGAGCTCCCACGTTTCTATCTCCTTAATAAAAGAGGTTTCTAGAATTGAAGACATAGGGTTGAGTACAGTAGGGCTGTTCCCTCCCATCTAAGGGATACTATGCCTCAGCCTTTTTGGCTGCCCTATCCCAACTAACTCCAATTGAGCTTTCAGTCCATTAAAACTTAGTGTTTTTTCCCTGCAGAAACCATTATCTAGCAATGCTTCTCCTGTCCTGGAATTATGTACTTGATTTTTTTAAGATTCATTTTCAGAACCTTATCCTGATTAAAATCCATCTTATTCAAACATTCTTTTTTGATGTGAAAGGGAATTTTTACAAGGCACTGGTAACCTTGCCTCTTCCAAGCTGGGAGGGCTTCTTGGCTTTCCTGATTATCCATTCCATTGACCATTTTCTAGCCATCTATAACTCCGCTGATGTTGCCTTGCTATGACCCATCCTGCATTTCTCTAATCTCCAATCCAACTATACATAGCTGTTGAACACTTCCACCTCCAGGCTAAACTCCTATAGATGATGATCATCTACCAGAATTCATTTATCAATGGTTAAAATATTTTCACCTCATTATTCTTTCCCTCCCCCAGTGATTTTGAACCTCAGTTGTCATTGTTCAAACACTGTTCTTTGTCTCCCCACTTATTCCTTATTTCCATCTCTCTCAAGGCATTCTCCCTCTTCCACTGTCCTATTCTAAAATTACCTATCTCATTCACTGTGTTCTCTGGCCTGCTTGGTTCATTGGTAACAGATGTGGAATCAGATTCACCTTTGAGTTGAGTGGTTGATGAACTTCTACTCTAAGTGAAATAGGGAGATTGAATCTCCAAAACAACAATAATAAAAAAAAATGATTTCCACATTCCATCTATTATCTGATGATCCTTTATCTAAATGATATGAGAACGCCCCCCATCCCCACTTCATGCTGTGAAAATAGAAACAAATTCCTTGGGGCATTATTCTGGAAGCATGGAAATGAAGTCTCCAGGGGGTGAGGTATCAGAGAGATGTGGGCCAGAGCACACAAATTCTCTCACTTTAGAAGATACTGTTATCCATTTTAATTGAAGTTTGGAAGCCCTTCAAAAGGATAACTGCTGACCGTCTTGATATTAAGGATCAGGCTAGGATAAGATGCTACAGAAAGAAGCAAGCTACCTTCCCATACACAGATGAATGATAACTGAACATAGTTTCTTATGAAGGAGGAAGAAGAAAAAGGAGAGGAGGAGAAAGAAAAGAAGACAAAGAAGGAGAAGACAAAGAAGAAGAAGAAGAAGAAGAAGAAGAAGAAGAAGAAGAAGAAGAAGAAGAAGAAAGGAAGAAAAGAAGAAGAAGAAAGGAAGAAAAGAAGAAGAAGAAGAATGAGAAGGAGAAGGAGGGGAAGAAGAGGAGGAGGAGGAGAAGTAAAAAAGATTATAATGATGATGATGGTGATATTATTTTTATTGCAAAAGAAAATCAGAACTCCACAGAAACTTCTTGGAAACTTGGAAAACAATATGGCAGAAACTAGGCATAGACCAGCATTCACACCAGATAAAATGATCCCTCTCCTATTGCAGGAGTTATGTTCCAGAGACTCTACAATAGGTGAAAATTTGTGAAGTAGCAGCGTTATGCTTATTTTATTATTTATATTTATTTTAAGGTTTTATAAACCCTTCCCACTCTTCTGTAAACTGTTTCCACACTCTTATTAACCTGCAATCACTGAGCCAACCAGTGCCCAGGATACAGAACACAGTGCTGTGGTTGGTTGTCTTTCATTCCATCAGCCAATAGTGTGTCATGTACAATCTCATATTGGCAAACTTGCGCAAGCCATAGTGGTATATTGCATTTCCATTGTGTACAGTATGGTATTCATCTGCAAAATCCCTTGATATAGTGAAAATTCCATGATACAGAATTAGATATATCTTTTTTAAAAAAGTCGTGATACAGTGAAGTTGCAGTAAATGAACTGTGATATAGCAAGGGATGACTGTGTCAAGATAACATCAAAATGGATTCATAACTTAGAAATAAAGAGTGATACTATAAACAAATTAGTGTAGCACAAAATAGTTAACTTATCAGATCTATAAGGGAAGAATTTAAGAGCAAATAAGACATAACAAAAATTATAAGATGTAAAATAGATAACTTTGATTATATGAAATTAAAAAGGTCTTATACAAACAAAACCAAATTAACCATAATTAGAAAAGAAACAAAAAGCTGGGAAACATTTTTATAGCAAATTTCTCTAACAAAGGCCTCCTTTCTCAAAGATATAAAGAACAGTCAAATTTATAAGAATATAAGTTACTCCTCAATTAATAAATGGTCAAAGGATACAAACATGTAGTTCTCAGATAAAGAAATTAAAACTATCTTTAGTCATGTGAAACTATTCCAAATCACTATTAATAAGAGAAAAGCAAATTAAAGCAACTCTGTGATACCTCCTCCCACCTATTAGACTGGCTAATATGACAAAAAAGGAAAATGACAAATGTTGGTGGGGATGTTGGAAAATAAGGCACTAATATATTGTTGGTGGAGCTGTGAGCTGATAACCAGGTCTGTATCCTACAGATATCAAAGTTAGGGGAAAGGATGTACTTGTACAAAAATAATTACTGTAGTTCTTTTTTTTTTGACAAATAACTAGAAACTAAAGGGATTTCTATTAATTGGGAAATAGTTTATCAAATGGTGGTATATGGTTGTGAGGGAATACTATTGTGCCATCAGAAATAGCAAATAAGATGATCATAAAATAACTGGAGATATATGACGTGATGCAAAGTGAAGTGAGTAAAATCAGGAGAACATTATACATAGTAAGAGCAATAATATATTATGATCAGCTGTGAATGACTTACCTATTATCAGCAATGCAAGGATCCAAGACAGTTCCAAGAGATTCATGACAAAAAAGTCTATCCACCACCACAGAAGGGACTGATGGAGTCTGAATGCAGCTTAAAGCATATCTTTTCCACCTTATTTCCTTCACATATTTTATTCTTGTATAAGTAACATGTTTTCTTTCACAATGTGATGAACATGGAAATATATATTGTATGATAGCACATGTATAGATGACAAATGGACACAAAAGGTAGATGAGCAGCTTGAAAAGGGTTCAACAAGACATCACACCAGAGATGCTAGTTGTCCGATTGGAGTCAAAGGTACACATAGTTTAGCAAAATTTGAGGAATAGTTTCAAATTAATTTCCAAAATAGCTATAGCTATAGCTATACCGATTAAAAATTCTGACAACAATGCATCAATATGCCTGTTTTCAATAGACCCTCCATCTTTTATTATTTTCTCTTTTAGGAGAGTCAACTTTGCCAATCTGATGTGTTTGAGGTAAAAGTTGTTTTAATTTGCAGAGTTGCTTTAATGTACATTTCCTTAACAGTGGAACTTTTTTTTTTTTTAATGTGGCTATAGATAGCTTAGATTTCTTCCCTTGAGAATTGCCTGTTCATATCCTTTGACTATTTACTTCCAGTTGAGTTAGGGTGATTGGATTCCATTCACCTCTTCCCTGCTTTAGGGTATAGACTGCATGTCCTTTCTCACAGTCAACATTTCTTGCTGAATCTGAGATTGGGGATAAACCACTCATACCATTTTCTATTTGTCTTATTAACTCTTGTCATGCCCTCTAGTAAATAGCCCTGAACTTCTTATAAGCCAGCAGAAAGTATAAGAAACTCTGGAGGGGATGGGGCCTCTTTTGGCATTCCTGCTGCCACAGCAAAGAACTCACTCATAGGAAGTTTTCCATCATTAAAGGTCTTCAAGTAAAAGCTAAATGATCACCATTTTTTTCTGAGATGAGAAATATTGCATCTTTGTTTTCGCTAATCTCCACATTGTATTTATTTATTTTCTTAAATTTTCATTTTTGTTCATTTATTTTTTTTTTAATTTTTTAAATTTTTTTTATTTTAAACCCTTAACTTCTGTGTATTGACTTTATAGGTGGAAGATTGGTAAGGGTAGGCAATGGGGGTCAAGTGACTTGCCCAGGGTCACACAGCTGGGAAGTGTCTTGAGGCCGGATTTGAACCTAGGACCTCCTGTCTCTAGGCCTGGCTCTCAATCCACTAAGCTACCCAGCTGCCCCTTGTTCATTTATTTTTAAAACACAAAGACATTTTTGTTTCGTTTTTCATTCTAAATTCTCTTTCTCCCATTATCTCTTTCTTTAATTTAATTTAATTAAAATTTTTTTCCATGTTTGCATGATTCTTATTGTCTCCCTCCTCTCTTCCCTCCACCCTCCTGAAGTTGACAAGCAATTCCAATGGGTTACACATGTATTATCACTCAAAACCCATTTCCATATTATTCATTTTTGCAATCTTTTAAAACCAAAGCCCCATATTATATACTCCTATAAATAAATGATAAATCATATGTTTTTCTTCTGTATTTCTACTCCAACAATTCTCTCTCTAGATGAGGATAGCATTCTTTCTCATAAGTCTCTCAGAGTTGTCCTGGCTCATTGCATTGCTTTTAGTAGCAAAATCAATTACATTTGGTTGTCCCACAATGTTTCAGTTACTGTATATAATGTTCTCCTGGTTCTGCTTATTTCATTCCACATCAGTTCATATATGTCTTTCCAGTTCTTATAGAAATCAAGCAGTTCATCATTCCTTATAACGCAAAAGTATTCCATCACCATCATATACTGCAATTTCTTCAACCATTCCTCTAACCTCTACATTTAAAAAATTGTTTTTGTTTGTTACATTAAAATTCCCAGGTTAAATCCCTCTTGATTAGAGAAACGCAAATCAAAACAACTCTGAGGTAACTCCTAATACCTAGCAGACTTGTCAATATGACAGTAAAGGAAAATAATAAATGTTGGAGGGGATGTGGCAAAATTGGGACACTAATACACTGCTGGTAGAGTTGTGAATTGATGCAACCATTTTGGAAGGCAATTTGGAATTATGCCCAAAGAGTTCTAAAAGAACGAATACCCTTTGATCCAGAAATGCCACTACTAAATTTGTACCCCAAAGAGATAATAATGAAAAATAATTGTACAAAAATATTCATAGCCGCACCCTTTGTGGTTGCAAAAAAAATGGAAAATGAAGGGGTGTCTCTTGATTGGGGAATGACTGAACAAAGACCTTCACAAATTGAAGCAGAGCAAAATGAGAAGAACTAGGAAAACTTTGTACACAGAGACTAAAACATTGTGGGACGATAAAACTTGATAGACTTTGCTACTAATAGCAATGCAATGATCCAGGACAATCCCGAGGGACTTACAAGAAAGAATGCTATATATACTGAGAGACAGAACTGCAGAAGTAGAAATGCAGAAAGAAAACATTTGATTTATCCCTTGTTTATATGGGTATAGTATGCTGGGTTTGGGTTTTTAAAAGAGTATTGTATTATAAAAATGAATAATATGGAAATAGGTATTGAGTGATAATACATGTATAATTCAGTGTAATTGATTGTTGGCTCTGGGATGGGGGACCAAAAAGGGGAGGGAAACAACATGAATCATATAACCATGGAAAAATACTTAAATAAAAAAATAAAATAAAATTCCCAGGTTAAGTTTCACCCTTCCTCCCCTCCCTGTTTTAGAGAAGACATAATTTAACAAAAAAAATATATATGTATATATATATATGTATATATATATACATATATATAATTTGGAGGTGGATATATTCAAGTCATTCTTCAAACACTATTTCTCTTGTGGTATAATATTCTCTTGGTTCTGCTTATTTCACTCTTCATAATTTTACATAGGTCTTTCCATGTTTTTCTAAAATTAAACTGCTCATCCTTTCTTATAGCACACTAGTATTTCATCACAATCATATACCACAATTTATTTAATAATTCCTCAATTCATGGGCATCCCCTCAATTTCCAATTCTTTGCCACCACAAAGAGAACTACTACAAATATTTTAGAACATATAGATTGTTTTCTTTTTTCTAAAATCACCTTAGGAAATAAACAAAATAGCGGTATTGCTGGGTCAAAAGGTATACCATATTATAACTTTTGGGGCATAATTCCAGATTGTTTTCCAAAATAGTACACAGTTCCACCAGCTGTGTATTAGGGTTCCCATTTTTCCACATACCATCCAACATTTGTCATTTTGCCTTTTCATCATTTTACTCAGTCTGATAGGTATGAAATTATATCCCTGAGTTGTTTTGATTTGCATTTCTTAAATCAGTGTTATCTAGAACAGTGATTCCCAAAGTGGGCTCCACTGTATTGTCTCATAGGTGGAAGAGTGGTAAGGGTGGTCAATGGGAGTCAAGTGACTTGCCCAGAGTCACACAGCTCGCAAGTGTCTGAGGCCGAATTTGAACCTAGGACTTTCTGTCTCCAGGCCTGACTCTCAGTTCACTGAGCTACCCAGCTGCCCCCCTTGATTTCTTTATCAAGAAACTATCTGTTCAAATCTTTTGGCCATTTAGCAATTGGGGAATGGCTCATATTCTTATATATTTAACAAAATTTTCTATATAGTTTATATATGAGGTATCTATCTAAGAAACTGAGAAATAAAATTTCCCCTCAATTTTCTGCTTTTGTTCTAATCTTGGTTATATTAGTTTCATTCGTACAAAACCTTTTAAATTTAATGTATTTAATGACCACTTGTTAAGAATACTATAGAGGGGATTCCGACTTCCAAATAGAACTAGAATAGAGAGCATACCTGCTGTCCTTAAATGCTAAGAAAGTAGGAGTTCCAAAGATAGTCAATTAAAAAGCATTTATTTAGGACCTCCTCTTCTGCTAAATGCTAGAGATAGGGAAAAAAAATAGTCCCTGCTCTCAAGGGACTTAAAATCTAATTAATGATATACATAATATACAAACAATTATGTTCGAAAGAGATATATGCATGACAAATGAGATATAGCAATAGAGGAAAAGTCCTGGGACTAAGAGATGTTAGGAAAGGCTTCCCATAGATGGCAGGATTTTATCTAGATCTAGAAGAAAGCCAGGAGGATTGATAGAATTCTAGGCATGGGTGACAACCAATGAAAATGCCCAGAATTGGGAGGTAGGGAATCTTGTTCAAGGAACAACAAGAAGACCAAAGTCATTGGATCACAAATTACACTGAAGTGTAAGAAGACTGGAAATGTAGGAAGGGTTCAGATTATGAAGGACTTCAGAAGCTAAACAGAAGATAATATGTTGATCCTGGAGGTGATAAGGAGCCATTGGAATTTATTGAATGACATGGTAGGAAGGTCAATTTGATAAGTAAATGGAGGAAGGATTAGAGAGACTTGGGGCAGCAATCAGTAGGCTATTGAAAGATTACAGGTGAGAGGACCTGAACCAGTGTGTTATTTGTCAAAGGAGAGGTTACCTTAGAGTTTCCTGGACTTTTCTTACTGCAGCTCTTTGAGCAAAAACTGGATAGAGAGGGAATTATATCATATGCTGATATGATCTGAGTCACTTAACTCTGAAATGATGTGATTCCATGAATGAAGGCTGAGGGGAATGAGGAACATACGTTAAAACAATGTAAAGTTGTTTCCTTGCATAGGCTGAAGACTAAAGGCAATGGATTAATCTGAAATTTACATTCTAAAGGACAAACCCAACCTGGCTCAAGCACTTTCCCCTTCCTGGAGAATGAGTGGACAGGAAGTGAAAATAACTGTGTCATTCCTTCCTTGAAAAAGTCACACGTAGCAGCATGGCCTAAACAAAGTCAAATACTTGTGGAAGATTCATTACCCTGTTTCTTCATTTCTATAGTAATCAGAACAGCACTTAAAGGTTTACAAAGTACTTTCCTTTATGTCACCCTGTGAAACAGGTAGGATAAGTATTATTATAACCCCTGTTCTGAGTGGTTCTATAGTTAGTAAACACTTCTAATTAAGTGACTTTGAGCAAATCACTTAATCTTGATGATCTCAACTTCCTCATCACTAAAATCTTCTGAAATCTCCTATAGCTTTAGATTGATGATCTCATGATCTGATGACTCCTAGCTCTAGAGCAATAATCTTATCCTTCCAGTGTCCATAGTTGGTACAGCAGAACCTGTTTCTCCCAACTTTGAGGAACCACAAAACACAAAATACTTCCAGTTTTCCCATTCTTATCTTTTTGGTTAATTGACTGTGGTAGATTGCATTCTAGCACCATCCTCTTAGAGACAGCCCACCAATGAATCAACCCCCTAATGATGACACTCAACTAATGAAAATGCACATTATTGATATTTTATAGCTTCTTAGGAAAAGTTTCTTTTTAGCCTCTAGTGGAATCTATTGAAAGAGAAAGTTAGGGATGCGTCTGCAGTCTATATTTCCTCAGGGTTACAGTGGCTTAGCTTTGGAAAATGTATCCTTGTTTTAAGTTCATTTTCAACATGTTCATCATTTGCAGATTTTAATAGCATTTTGTAATTAGCCCAAATAGCCTTGTAGCCCCCGTGGTGTCCTGATTATCTTTAGTCCAATCAATTATCTATATCTCGTAAACCTTACATGCTGATCATTATCAACACTGGGGGGGGGGGGGAGAATCAGCCCATTCTAAAGGACTGAAACACGGTTAAAGCCCCAAGGATTTTCCTCTAGAGAAGGTTTAGAAAAATGTTACAACCCTAAAGGAACACTAGATAGGACCCTTGGGGAGTTGTAGAATTGAAGATATAGATCAGGAAGAGATATCAATACTATCTAGTTCAATCTAGCTTTTCAGATGAAAAAAACTGAGTCATAAGTAGCATAGGCCATTAGTTTAAGATTATATGAGTAGTAAATAGCACAATTAGAATCTGAACCCAAGTTCTCTGACTCCAGCCTCAGGGTTCCTTTCATGGTATTTTAGAAATTTGTATTCTGTTTTGTTTTTTGCTTATTTATTTTTAATATTACTAAAACCACATCATTAATAAAGTCAAATGACACTAGTTGGTCAGGCTAAGCATGGCAACATTTCAAGACTGAGAAGTGATTAGAAAAAGCCTACCTTAAAATTTATGAGGATCTAATAAAAAAGCATAATTTTGTAGACCTGTTTCTAAAAGTGCTAATCTCTGGTCCCTTTAAAATCACTATGGGCTAAGATTTCCAATTTTTAAAATAATTCCATTCAATTAATAGACTTTTATTAAGCACTTACACTGTGCAAAGTCCTATGATGATTAAAAAACAATCAGAATTGCTACCTTCAAGTAGCTTACAATCTACAGAGGTATAGAGATACTGTATTTGTACAAGTAAATGTTTGATGAGATAAAATATGGTAAGTGAAAAAGAGAATCAAACAAAATGACATTAGGCATTAGAGGAGAAAACATACCTAGAATCTATATTGTCATCTAGAAGAGGAAATAGATTTCCATATGATGGTGGCCTTATATTTAGAGATAGTTATGGTCTATCTCTCTTAAGTATACACTGTAAGAGTGATCTAATTTGAGGAATGCATGCCACCTCTATAAATATCTTTCCCCCTTTTCTTGTCCTAGTGCTTGAAATTCAATCATTATAGATTTGGTTCTTGAGTCTTAGAAGACTTTTCTGTTTTTAAGAATTTTTTTTAATGAATTCCTCACTTTATAAATTCCTCCATGAATTTTTCTCTAGTATAAGTAATATGTGTCTTCTTTTACAACATGATGAACATGGAGATATGTATTATATGACAACATATATATATATACATATATATATATATATACATATATATATATATATATATATATATAGTTTTTATTACTTGCTGTCCTGGGGAGGAGTGGGAGGGAGGGTGAAAATATGCATTGCAAAATGTCAGAAAATGACTATTAAAATATATCTACATGTGAAAAAATGAAATAGAAAGTATACTAAGAAAATACAGATAGTCTAGACCCATGTTGGCGAACCTATGGTCCGTGTGCCAGGGAGGGGGTGGGGGAGGGAGGGATTGTTCCCTTTTCCTCCTCCATGCATGCCTGAGGACATTCCTCACTTCGTCCATCCCTCTGCCCAGCAGCCCAAGGGGAGTGCTTCCTCCCTCTCCTGTCTGGGGTAAGGTGAAGGGCTCACATGTAGGGTGTGGTTTGCAGTTTGGGCACTTGGACCTCTAAAAGGTTTGCCATCACTGGTACAGGAGATAAAGCCTTATGATTTAACAGAGGATACCTCAAGGAGATTTCTGATAGTCATCTGGATCATATAATGTTAAAACTGTCTTATTTTTGTACATGAGAAAATTTACTCATCTGCTGCATATTGGAAAAGCTCTTTTTGGGGTGTCAGCATTCTTCTTTATAAAATAAGGGATTAAACTAGATGATTGCTACTTTTCCTTGTAGTTCTTGATTTTTTGAACTATGACTTTCTTAGGACCATACAACTTGTTAGGGAGTAGTAGATCAGGGACTGGAACCCAACACTCCCTAGACTAAGTCACTTAGCTTCCCTAGACCTTAAGTTTCCATATCTTTGAAATGAAGAGGTTGGAATGGATGTCCTTTGAAAATCCTTTTTATTTTTCATCTATACTCCTAGGATTCCATGTACTTGTTTTATAGTGACCTGATGCATTGTAGGAGTTCTGTAAATGGTTTCTAATGTTTACTAGTTATGTGACACTTAACTTTTCTGAAACTTAGTTAACTAATATAGATAATGGCAATAAATATCCCAATCTTCCAGGGCTTTTGTGGGGACCTAATACAACAAAATATTCAGAGTATTTTGTAATCTTAGAGTTCTATATATAAAGGCTAGCAATAAGGAGGAAGTAGGATTACGAAATCTGGATTGGATTCTCTAATGCATGTAGAAGAGCTTTTCTTAAACCTTTGTAGTTCCACCCTGCCCTTGATTTATTTACTTGGGCTGGACAGGAGGCAGAAGGCAAGATGAATATGGGAGATTATGATTGGATTCCGATTTCTCCTACCTGCCTCTGATTCCATATATCCTGCTTCCATCTTGTCTCTCATTCTAAAATCTGGACTCACCAAATCATAGAGTCAGGGCACTTCCTTCTACTCTTAAACAGTTAAGGAGCAATGGAAAGATTTCTGGACAGGAAATAAGAGCATCTGGGTCCCAATTGTTGAATCATAGGATCTGGAAATAGACAGAAGGAGTTGACTGGTGATCATCTCATTATCCAGCCCAAGAGGTTCATTTTTTCAGATAAGGAAATTGAGACTTAGAGAGTAGATTTGGCCTTAGGACTTTTGATTCCAAATCTAACACCTTTTCCTCTGTACCCTTCTTGACTTTGTTAAGTTTTAGCTATATTATTATTTGCAAGTCACTTCCTCTCTTCAGGCCTCTGTTTTGTCCTCTGTCAAATGAAAGGGCTTGATTTAAATAATGGCTACTTTCTGTTCTACCATAATAACTGATATTTATATAACACTTTGAAGTTTATGAAATGCTTTACAAATATGGCCTTATTTTATGTTTACAACAATCCTGGGAGATAGGGGATATTATTATTATTATTACCATTATACAGATGAGGAAATTGCAGCAGATATATGTTTAGTGACTTGTCTAGTGTCACACAACTAGCCAATGTCTGAGGGCCATATTTAGACTCAGTTCTTCCAAAATCCAAATATAGTGTCCTATCCACTGTGCCACTGAGCTGCTGTAGTTCTAGTTATCCACAATGAAATTCTATTGTCTTATCATTGGACTTAAATCTGGGAGGACTTTTAAAGGTTCCATAATTGAACACCTTCTTTTTATATGTTAGACCAACATAGCCTAACTAGCTGGGTTAGATAACCAGATGATCACAAAAATTAATCTCTTTGGCTATGGTTCTAAATCCTATGGTCTAACATCCAGGGTTACTCTTCACTCACAATGGTTAAGTTGTGCCCTTAAAGAGTGACTGTTAATCTCAGATTCCCCCTCTTCCTTCCCCTAAGACTGAAGACTATTCACTCCTAAATGTATGTAAGTCTTTGGAAAGAGAGGGCTCAAACTTGGAGTGCAATAGTAATGAGGCACACATGTAACTGTCGAACAATTTCGGATCCTGGAAGTTCTTTCTTTCTTTATAGAGTCCTTATGCAGTTCCCTTTGGGTGCAAGCTCTCTAGTTGAGGAGCTCCTCTGGGAAGACCCCCCAGATCTGCTTCTTTCTTGAGTTGATTAATGACACCTGTCTTTGGCACGAGGACTCATTCTCCTTGAAACTGTCTCCTTCCTTGGGTTTTTCTGTCCACAGTATGATACTCTCCTCTCATGAAGACATTTCCCTTGTCATTAGCCACTGTTGCTTTGAGGCAAGTTTGGCTTATTTCTTACTATTTTTGGGGGGGCATCTTTGTACCTTTTGGAACTTACAAGTTTGCTGTCTGTCCTATACACCTCCATAATGAGATATGTATTTGCCTAAAAAGAAGAAAGAAATGGATACAAATGAAGAAATGGTCATATGCTCACAGCCATGTGGAGGCTAGGTAGGAGACAGGGCAGCTACCCTTCCCCACCTGATTCTTTTGTCCAGACTGAAATAATCCACGGGGGAGTGGAGAAAGGGGAGGAGGAGGAAGGGGGAGAAGGAGAGGGGAAGGGAGAGGAGGATAGCCTCTTTTTATTTGTTTATCTCCTGAGTCATCCATCCTCTTGGCTCAGGAATCAATTAGATGACTCTTTGTTATCATACAGTTCAAGATCCTCGTTTCCACTCCCAAACTTCCAAATACTACCCTGGAGTCAGGCAGGGAACCTCTATCTGCACATGCTCTAAAGAACGAATTCTACTTTCCAGATGCTCTTACATATAGATGAGACAACTGATTGCCAGAGACGTAAAGCAATGTGCCCAGGGCGCAGAGGGAGTTAGGAGCACTGGCAGAATTTGGACCCAGGTCCTCTGGATTAGAATGCAGATTTCTTTCTCACCATACCCCACTTTTTTCTTTCTCTCATAGGCCAGAAGTCATACTTTGTCCTTTTGGCCCTGCCTGGGATGTCTCTCCTTGATGGCGAAAATGGAGAGGCTACGGCAAGCTCTGGCCATGTCAACCACCAAGAAAACACAAACTCCAGGAAGTCACACTTCCTCAGTGGTGATGCTTCATGTGCTCATCATTTCCAAAACCTACAAACAGAATAGCTCAGCTGAGGAGGCTTCCAGCTGCTTCTTCCCTGTGACTTGATTTCTGTGTTCCTGCTCTCCCCTCCCTGATTTTTGCTCCTATGCAATGTTGCATAACCTTTAGCCACAAGTGTCACTGAACAACAGCTAAGGAAATGTTAGTTCTTTGTGGCAGGCTGGCCAATGAGCCTTGGTCCAGAGGGCACAGCCATTTGGGTGAATTTGGGCTTGTCATAAGATACTTTGGAGATACTTCCTCTTTTCCCACTGTTATTTCATAGGGAGCCTATAAAAACGGTAAAATAACTATAAGAATAGCCTGTGGGTAGAGTTGAGGAGGAAGAAAAACCCTAGGAAATGAAAGAGAGTGAATCTCTAGGTATTATAGAGGGACAGCCCACGGCTTTCCTCTCCAGCCATGAGAAAGCGTCCGATTAGTACCAGGATTTCATTTTCAATTCCCAAGAAAGAGCTTCAGTTTCTTTTAGTGGGAACAAGCCTGGGGTGGACACATCAAGCATTCTAACCTCTCCTCTCTCTGTGGTTGATGTGTCATACTTTGGTCACCTCCATGGACTATATGTGGTTCTCTCTCTCTTCCAGGCCACTCTGGGAAAGCAGGGGTGAAACCTGGACTGGGGGGTTTGGGGCAACAATGATTTAAGTGTTTGCTTCAGGGAGAAAAATTAAGTGCCCACACAAATAAGGCACTGTGGTCAGGCCCTGAAAAGTTCCTGTAAATACCAGCTTGCAATTGCGTATTTCTTTACTCCCATGACTTCCTGATCCTTTGGTCCTCACCTCAATCCACGCAGTGATCTCTCAGGCAGGCCCTTACCATCAGCTCCAAGCAAAGAGCACATCTCAGGGACCTCTCTGTTAACAAAGATAATCCAGGGGAGGTTGAGACTTTCTATTCTATCTGATGCCAAACCAAGAAGGGAAAGGGCCCAGGGTCTAACTCTCCTCCTTGGAAATGCTTTTCTTATTCCTTTCCCAACTTTTAATGATAATCACAATAGTTCCAATTTCTATAATGCTTTTAAAATAATGCTTGCTTCTCGTGTATCTCATGGAAACTTTGGTGCTGCTTCTAGTCATGTGGTGACTCAATTCTAGAATGCTTTACAAAGTCCCATGAAATAAATGGGACTATATTCTTACACATTTTACAGAAGGGGAAACTGAGGCCTAGAAAGACTATGTGCTTTCCTTTGTCATGTAGCTAATGAATATTGCTACCAGAATTCAAGCCCAGTCCTAACACCTAGTCCAATATTGTTACCACTATAGTTGACTCTGGGCCTTTGGCCTAGAGTGTCTCATAGTTGGATTTGGGCAACTCATACTATAAGGCTTTCCAATTTAATCTGTTGCCTTATTGGTGGCAATTCAGCTGCAGAAGATCTTATTAAATGATTAGTCTGTGCAAGGCCCTAAGAGAGGAGCTGAGGAAAGGGATGGACTGGTGTGTGGGGAATTTCTGGATGAGGAATATGATCTGGAACCTTCTTTGCAACTTAGAGTCTTGGAGAGGAACCTAGGAGAGGTTGATTTATTTTCTCAGGGTCATACAATAGGTATGTAATTATTCCTAGGTCCGTCTGTATTCAAGATTGCTTTCTGTCCACTGTCAGTCTACTCTACCATGCTGCTTCTCCGGAGAATACAAAGTTGGAGAACATATGGATACAAAATAAAAATATCCTCTAAGATATTACATTCTTCAGGGTTTGGTATAAAGATTGATAATTAAATATAAAATAAATATGTATGTATATGTACATATATATATATATATAATATTTGGGGTATAGAGGAGTAACTAACAACTGAAGGGATCCAGAAGGCCTTTTGTAGGAGGTGGCACTCAATCTGAGCCTTAAGTGGAGCCAGAGTTTCCAAGAGATACAGAGGAGGAGGGAGAGAATTCCAGGCATGATAAACAGCCTGTGCAAAGGCAAGAGAATCAACAGAAACAATGTTAGAAATTTGTCTTTTTTTCTTAGAGAAACAAAATCCCCTTTGGGACCTATTGTGTTTATTGCATCTTTTCTATTTGATGTTCATGCAGATACTGCATCATCATATGGACTCAAGGGTTATGGAGGTTATACCTAGATCACTTGTCAATTATAAATTACCAGGCAATTTTTCAAGTTTTCAGATTTTGTTATTGTCACTGGGGGACAAGGGGATGCAAACTAAGATTACCAAAAAATCACTGCTCCAAACTAGAGTCTCCTTATTCTTAGTTCCTCTGATGGGGATTAAAATATAGATCTCTCAATTGATCAGACCTTAACATGAATTACTGAATTCTGTTCTTTTTCTATTACTATGCACTGAGATTCTTTTTGCATTTAGTAATTTTTTTCTGCAATGAAATAAACCACTTTTTCCGTACCAAATTCCTATTTGGACATTGAGTACTTTTTATTGTCCTCTTCTGCTTTTGAGGGAAAGCCTGGACTTGTGAGCTATAATTATTACCACAATTAACACTTATATGCATGGTAAGTGTTTTTAATGACCTGATGAATATGAGAAACAGGAGTCCTTTTCATTAGGGATAGGCACACCCCGAACTGAATACAGTCCACTGAATGCTTTAGATACAAGACACTTTTGCATGACCCCAGTTCCTCTGTGCTTAGCTATGATTCTTCTATTAGAGAGTGAAAATAGGCGAGACAATAATTCTTCATAGCTTACCAGCTGTTACATCCTTTGTACCTACTAGGTTTTCCTTGATATAGGGAATGGTACTGTAATGTAATGTCATAGTTTTCATTGAACCTGTAGGTTAGGATGATAGGTTGAACCTAATTTAATGAAACTTAATGTAGATAAATATAAAGTTCTATACCCTGATTCAAAGAATTAACTATACAATAAGGATTAGGAAAACACAGACAAAGTTTTCATGGTAAAAAATGTTCTTGGAGTGTTATTTATTTTATTTTTTCATTTAAAATTTTTATTTTTTCAAAATATTTTTCCATGTTTACATGATTCATTTTCTTTCCCTCCCTTCTTGCCACCCCCCTCCCAGAGCTGATAAGCAATTGCACTGGGCTGTACAAAAGTTATCAATTGATGCCTATTTCCATATTATTTATTTTTACAATTGAGCAATCTTTTAAAGCTAAAATCCCAAATTATGTACCCATAGAAACAAATAAGTGATAAGTCATATGTTCTTCTTTTGCGTTTCCACTCCCATAGTTCTTTCTCTCAATGTGGATAACATTCTTTCTTATTAAGTCCCTCAGGAATGTCTTGGATTATTATACTGCTATAGTAGTAAAGTCCATTACATTGGATAGTTCCACAATGTTTCAATTTCTGTGTACAATCTTCTCCTACTTCTGCTCATTTCACTCTGCATCAGTTCACTGAGGTTCTTCCAGTTCCCATGGAATTCCTCCAGTTCATCATTCTTTATAGCACAATAGTATTCTATCACCAACAGATACCACAATTTGTTCAGCCATTCCCCAATCAAGGGACACCCCTTCATTTTCCAATTTTTTGCCACCACAAAGAGTGTGGCTATAAATATTTTTGCACAAGTCTTTTTCCTTATGATCTCTTTGGGATACAAACCCAGCAGAGGTATGGCCGGATTAAAAGGTAGGCAGTCTTTTACAGCCTTTGGGCATAGTTCCAAATTGCCTTCCAGAATGGTTGGATCAATTCACAACTCCACCAGCAATGCATTAGTGTCCCAATTTTGCCATATCCCCTCCAACATTTATTATTTTCCTTTACTGTCATATTGGCCAGTCTGCTAGGTGTGAGGTGGTACCTCAGAGTTGTTTTGATTTGCATTTCTCTAATTATGAGGGACTTAGAACATTTTTTCATGTATTTATTGATAGTTTTGATTTCTTCATTTGAAAACTGCCTATTCATGTCCCTTGACCATTTGTTAATTGGGGTTCTAGGAGCTTTAAGTGACACAAATCTAGGATGAGACAACAATGTGGCTTTCAGTTCAGCAAGAATCAACAAGCATTTGTAAAGTGCATCTTAAATTTGATTCACATGAATAGAAAAGCAGTGTTTTCCAAAAGTCTTAGTGCTGTTTTAATCTACTAAAGAGCTTAAAAACTTTGATACTTTATTAAGTTTCAGTAGCGTAAAACTGCACTAAGAATTTTTGGACACCCAGTCTGGTGTCTATAAAAAAGAGAAGTAATGGTCCCATGGATGTACCATGCCTTGGTCAGATAATATCTAAAATATTATATTCAGTTTGGCAATTTCTCATTAAGAAAATCATTGACAAAATAGCTATCCAGTGTAGTGAGAGACCTGGAGTCATTAACATATGCAGGCACATCGAAGGAAGTGGGGATACATAGTCCAGAGAGGAAAAGGCAAGGCAAACATTGTCTCTGCCTTTAAGGACTTGAAAGGTTTGTACTGAAATTGTAAACTTGCCTTGCTCTGGGCAAGAGGGCAGAGCTACAAGCTTTGTTAGACATTGCAAAGAGGTAGATTTAGAGTTGATGTCAAGGTGGGAAAATCTTCCCAATAATTAGACTTCTCCAGAAATAAAATGGGCTCTGCTGAAAGGTAGTGGGTTGCATTCATTGAAGGTCTTCAAGCAGAGGCTAAATATACATATTGAGTTGCCTTGACTTTTTGTCTTACCCCTGGACTTTGATGACTTTGTGCAACTTTGCCTCACTTAAATATAATTCATAACTCGATATCACCCAGCAATATCATTGGTCCTCTCCAAACAATGAAGAACAAATAACATTCTTATTGAGTATATGATAGTGGGGATTCCTTTGGGGCATTGGTTGGGGCATTGATTAGATAATCAATGAGGTCCTTTTTGTTTATCAATTCTGTGATTCTGTGAACCTCAGTTTGGTCTTAGGAAGAAATACAAAAAAACAGCATGCTTTTCACAACGATATTCTTGGAATACTGTAAATACTTGGAAGTCTGTAAGGAATCAAAATTGTAGATGAACCAAAATATAAAAGAGAGATGAAAAAGTTTTGGACTTCAAATTAAAAGACCTGGGTTCAAATCCTTTTACAGTGCCTCTGCCATTTATTACATTTAAGTCCAAGTCCAGTGCTTTTGAATCTTCTGTTACATTTTGGATCATCCTCAATTTGGGTTCCTTTTAGGTTTCTAGTTTTGTAAGAATATCAGGCATCTAAGTTGAATTTTTTCAACTGTAAGATGAGTGAATTAAATGACATCTGAGTCTCTCTCTCTCTCTCTC
>NC_058131.1:341310409-341405538 GCF_016433145.1 Gracilinanus agilis | reverse complement strand
TCTCTTTCTCTCTCTCTCTCTCTCTCTCTCTCTCTCTCTCTCTCTCTCTCTCTCTCTCTTTCTCTCTCTTTCTCTCTCTCTCTCTCTCTCTCTCTCTCTCTCTCTCTCTCTCTCTCTCTCTCTCTCTTTCTCTGTTAAATGATGCCTTCTCTAGTGAGGGAAGGGGAAAGAGGGAGGAGGAAGACACCTCCTGGGAACTTTAATGTAACAAACAAATTAATTACTGTTGGGATTAAAAAATCACTGGAGGATTAAAATTCTCTGGAGATTATATTTTAATTTATAATTATTTATTAGATAGTGAAAGCAGGTTGGAGAGAGAAAAGGCACATAATCACGTGGCTAGTTGCCTAGCTAATCTAAGTTGCTGCTCATTTCATGTCTTCTTCCATTCAATAGGAAAGAAATATCATTGCTTCCACAATCCATAACTTTTTATTTTAACCCTTAACTTCTGTGTATTGGTTCCTTGGTGGAAGAGTGGTAAGGGTGGGCAATGAGGGTCAAGTGACTTGCCCAGGGTCACACAGCTGGGAAGTGTCTGAGGCCAGATTTGAACCTAGGACCTCCTGTCTCTAGGCTTGGCTCTCAATCCACTGAGCTACCCAGCTGCCCCCTCACAATCCATAACTTTTAACTCTGATGAGGTAACTTTTTTCAGGTCTTCCTGGTCAGTACGGATCAGAGGCCAGTCGTCTGGATGCCAGGGGTCAAAAGGGACAAAAGGCAAGCATCTTCTAGGATGCCAGGGAGGCATAAGACTTCTCCTGATAAAGATAAGCTTCAGGCTTCAAGTTACCAACCCAGTCAAAGGGTCAGGGTGAGACCAAAATGGAGTTTCAAAACTTTCCCTTTAGAAAGGCAAGAGGGGTACAAATTTATATTACTTTCACATTATTTTTAAAAAGGTAGTGAGTTTCCCATCACAGCAACTCTTTGTTGTTTTGTCTGGGATGTTGTCTCCAAGTTTTCTTTGTAGGTCAAGTGCTCTACCTATTGTCCCAAGACATCTCCCCCCAAACAACCAAATAAATAAGCACTTCTAGAGCACTTTAAACTTTACAAAGTGCTTATATACATTGTCTCTTAGGATATATAATGCCCCACACACTTTCTATTACATAGCTCTGAGAATATCTTTGCACTGCTCAGCTTTGAAGTTTCCTTATTTTAACTACCAATTCCATTGGTTGAAGTCTTCACAAGCTGGGAGTAGACATCCTCCCTAATTCACTGTTGTGCTTGAGACCAATCGGTTACCCTCAATCTGGTTTAGCCCATCTTCCAGGACAGTTTTACTGGGGTGGGGGCTTTTGGAGACACAGATGAGAGTTGGGTGACAGGTGGACACCAAAGGTGGATGAACAGCTCCTTTTGAAAAGGGCTCAACAAACCTACATCAGAGTTGTTAACTCTTTCTGAACACTCCACACATGTGATTGAAGTAGGCACTTGGAACTTGGTCAGACACCAAAGATGCCAAGGTCATCTGCTTTATCTGGGGCCATCACCAGTCATTTTTTTAAAATATATTTTTTTAATAATTTTATTTTTTAGAAAAGTTATCATGGTTACATGATTCATGTTCTTACTTTCCCCTTCACCCACCTCCAAACTCCTTCCCCTCCCCCCCCCCCCGCCCAATTACCAGTCATTTTGACTCTTGTTTTGCCACTGGACTTCAATGACTCTGGAAGAAAGAGTGCGACTAATGATTTTGTGCAACTCTACCTCGTTTAATTCCAATTCAAGCATAAGTCAAAACATTTACCTCTGATATAATCTGTCCTCTTACAAAAAAGAAGAACAAACAACAACAATAATTTTGGTTTGGCATTCAAGGCTTTTCATCATCAGACTTCAACTTGACTTCTCATCTTTATCTTTCACTATTCCCCCTCACTGTGTGTTCTAGCTGAATGGAAATTCTTAATATCTCTTCAACCCATCCTATAATCTTTGAGGGCAGAGTACATGGCTTACTTATCTTTCATATTTGTTGAATTAATAAACAGTGGATACTCCATATTTAGCCTATTATTCAATTAGCATTTAATTCTGTTGCACCAAAACTAATTTTTTTACATGAACTGCAACTAAGTCAAGTCTCTACGTTTTTGTATCTTTACAATTTATTTTGTTTTTAATTCAAAAACAGGACATTACACATACTTCATTGTTAAGTTGGATCCTCTTAATTTTGCCTGCCATTAGGTCCTTTTTGGTCTATGATTTATTACCCAGCATCTGAACTCACCATTCCTGTATTTGTGTCCTCAGAAGATATGATAAGATACATCACTATCTTTATCCAAGTAATTTATAAAAATAGGGAACGGGATTGGGAAAGGGCCCTAGGAAGTCTAATGTTTTGCCCATGGCAACAACCTTATATAGATCTACCAAGTCAGCCTTGACAAAATTGAGGTCAGTAAGAATTATTCTGTGTAGGAAGTTGACTGTTAAACCTGTGGCACTCTGACAAGCAACCACAGGAATAAATGCCTCCTGTGTTGTCCCATTTTCTCCCTTTGATTCTCGAATTCATCCTGCTGGGTGGATGGGGAACCACTTAAGGCTTTTTAGGAAGGCATCTAGTTGTGTGGATGTCCTTGGAGCTCTGAGGATGGGAAAGCCCCAGTCACTTGCCATTCTGTAGAGCTGTCTAAATGAGGAAAGGCGATGACATCATTTTGATTCAGTAATACATTATGTTGCATCTAATTTACCAAATGTATTAAATACCTATTATGTGAGAGGCAGTCTGTCATAGTGAATAGAGTTCTGGGCTCTCTCTTACAGAATATGAGCTCCTTGAGGGTAACAACTGCCTTACTATTTTGTTTGCATACTCATTGCTTGGCATATTGTCTGGTACATAGTAGATACTCAATAAAAACATATTAATTGATTAATTGGGTTTAAAGTTAGGAGTAAATGCTTCGATTGAAATCTCACCGTAGAGACTTACTAGCTATGTGATGTGGGCCTATCCTTATCCTTCTTTTGGTCTTAGGCAATTCCCTAGGACTTAGTTGCCATCAAGAAGCTCCTGATCACACCTTTGTTGCTGAGATCACACCTTTAAGTCAATTAGCCAATAAATGCTCATGAGCATCTACTATGTGCCAGGTATTGTGCTAAATCATAGGCATATAAAGAATGATAAATGCCAACCCCTGCTCTTGAACAGCTCTCAGTCTAATAGGGGAGAGAGCATGCACATAACTATGTTCCAATAAGCTCTATACAGGATAAATTGTAAATAAATGACAGAGGGAATGTACTAGTAATAAGGGGGATTGGGAAAGGCTTCCTGTGGAAGGTGGGATTTTAGCAGGGACTTGAAGGAAGCCATGGAAGCCAGGCGGAGAAAATGAGGAAGGAGAGCATTCCAGGAATGCCTGGAGGACAGACAGTAAAAATGCCTGAAGATGAGAGATAGAATATCATGTTTGAGGAATAGACAGGACATCAGTGCCAGATGATTGCAGAGTGTCTAAGGAGGTATAAGGTATAAGAAGCCTAGAATGGAATGCGCCTTGGGGAATAGGCATAGAAAGGAGAATATGAAGGAATTTAAATGCCAAACACAATATTTTATATTTGATCCTACATAGGGTACCGGGGCTACAAAAATAGGGTGATACAGGCAAGCCCTAATCATAAGGAATCTAATTGGAAGTAAACTCTGATCTTAAGAAAGAGGAGAATGAAATAAGTGCAAAGGAGTGAAGTGGGCCAAGTACTATGAAAAATTTGAGCGATAGATCTATTTCAGTTGGTGGGGGTAGGAAGGTTTTAGAAGCCTTCATGTAGAAAGCAACTACAGAATTAGGTCTTGAAAAAGCCAGTGATATCTACGCATGGATATGGAGTCAAGGAGAAACTAGCAAGAGCATAGCCAAAAGAAGAAGATGGAAATGGGGCCCAGAACACCCTATTTTAGCTCAGATGGAATACAGACTCCATACATAGGAGTAGTATGAGATAAGCCTGGAGAGATAGGGTGTAGATGTATTGTACAATGTGTGTGTGTGTGTGTGTATGGAAAAACAGAAAATCTATCCATCCATCCTTTTATCTCTCTATCTAGCTCTCTATCTATCTATCTATCTATCTATCTATCTATCTATCTGTCCGTCCATTTGTCTGTCTGTCTATCTATTCATCCATCCATATATCCATCCTTCTATCTATCTATCCATCTCCTATCTATCTATCCATCTATCTATCTATCCATTCATCCACCCATCTATCTATCTATCCATCTCTCTGTCTATCTATCTGTCCATCTCCTATCTATCTATCTATCTATCTATCTATCTATCTATCTATCTATCTATCTATCTATCTATCTATCTTTCTATCTGTCTGTCTCTCTGTCTCTTTGTCTGTCTGTCTGTCTGTCTATCACTTATCTTTAAATGCTAGAGTCAGCAATTAAACTTTATGTGATGGGCAATGGAGAGTCACTGAAGATTTTGGTGGAGATTAGCAGTACATTTGGAAGATCATTTATGAAACAGACTGCAGAGGGGACTGGAGATTGGAGGCAGAACCTCTACCAGGAGGCTATTACAGTTGTTAAGGTGAGAAGAAATGAAGACCTGAACCAGGGAGGTTGTAGAAGGGTTGGATGACAGATCTTGTTAAGTAGCCCCTGACTTCCAGCCTCTGTCTTGTTCAGCTTTCCATTTCCCCTGCCTTCAGGTGGTTGTTCTGCCCCAATGTTTGTAACCAGGAAAAGCTACTGCCAACCAGAGGAAGCAAAGGTCTGACTGATTTTTGAGAGGCAGCAAGGATGCCACACTTTGTGCCTGGAAGGGGAAAAACCGACAAAAGCAAAAAATATCACAAATGTCCAAGAGATGCCAGAACTATCATGAAGCAAAGCAGAGTGTTTTTGATTTTCAAAGCAGCTTCACATCCCATGTTCTCAGAAGTAAAATGATATACCCTTCTATTCTTGAGCTGGTGGAGAAAAAGGATAGGAACACCATTTTAAAGAGGTAGAATTCATAGTGAAATTTCAGGGTTTTTTCCCCAAGTTTTGCTTAAGATGAATTCTCTCTCCCAACCTCCCACTCCCCTGAATGAATGTGGTCCCCATTTATTTCACTTTCTCTTCCCCCTTAGACACTCCTCCCCCACCCAAGAATCACATCCTTCTTTAGCATTTTGTTCATCAATTGCAATAAGCATAAGGAACTTAGGGACCAGACCTTGGTATTGGGCAATGAATAATGAGAATCACACAACTAACTGGAAACCTAGATTCTAGGGTTCTGTTTTCTCTCTCTGCAAATTTGGATGACCTTTGAGTACTACGTCTCCCTTTCTCTACTTGTAAATGAGACAATCAATTCATTCGAGAATCAACTTGACAATGAAATAATACTTAGAAATTTCCAGGAGCTCTCTGATTCTATTATGACTAATTTCAAATTGTATCATTCTGCTACCAGACTATGCATTGCCAGATAATAAACTGGAATAGTCTATCTTTTTTACCCTCTGCTAGATTTACAGCATGGCATAATGGATAGAGCATTCACTAGGGAATCAAGCAGCTATGAATTCAAATTCTGCCTATATTCTAGAATGTATTATAAAGTGTTTTGACTTCTCAGGTACTCAGGCATCTAAAATTATTCATTATAAATTTACGTATTTATAATTCATTATAAATTACAGAGGAGTTGTCATTCCTTATCAGTGGAGAAATCGGAGGATAGGGTAAAAATCTATTATTATTACCTACTGAAATCTATTATTAATAATTTTTGTTATTGATGGAGACAATATAATATAGTGTAATGAATGTTAAACTGAATCCAGCACCCATGGCATCCAGGTTATAGTTCCATCTTTGCTACTAATAAGCTGTATGACCTTGGACAAATCATTTCTCCTAAATTTGAATCTGATTTTCCTCAACTCTAAAATGAATGGGTTGGATTAGATGATGTCCAAGTTTTTTTTTTTTTTTTTTTTTGAACTCTCAAGTCAAACTTGAGTTTGAATTCTGACTGAGATGCTTACTACCTATGTGACAGTAAATAATTTTAACTCTTTGGGCCTCAGCTTCCTTCTCTGTGTAATGGGGAAATTGAACCTCCAACTCTAAATATATAATCCTATGGTACTTTGCGCCTGGCAAAAGCAAAAGGAAGAGATCCACACCTCCTGCCTAGTTAGCAGCTTTGGGGGGGAGCAGCGGGGCAAGTTTGGGAATGGTTATCTTGTCATTTATGATGAGCTATTATCCTGAATATGAGGGGAGAGTTGCAAGACCTGGCCCCTCAAGATGCTTCGAGTTCACAGAGTGAATCTATGCCTACATTCACAAGGGCTTCAGAATCTGGTAAAGCAAAACTCCGCTGTTTGAGGTTTGTGGGTAGTCTAGAAGAGGACAGTAAAGTGTTGAAAATGAAAACATTCCTCTGTTAATTACTCCTGCCCTGGACCTCACCCAGAACCAGATGGAAGTGTGGTATGCCAGTTATTGGATTCAAACTCCCAGGTTTTCTGCAATGGACCTCATCCCCCTGGACCGCACCCGCCCATCCCTTGCAAGTGTTAATAGGACTCCCACACAAGTCCCCCACACTTGGTATGCTTGCCTGGGAGAGAGAAAGAAAAGCTGTTCAACAGGGCTGGGGTTTTTTCCACACACCCCTCCACCCCAACCCAGTTAAAGCAGCAGATTCTTATGTTTGGATTTCATTCGGCTAACAAAGAACAAACATGACCCCAAACTCTCCCCACCACCTACCCTTCCGAAAACTTGCAAGTTAATTTTAGACATGGAGAATGGGTCTGGCCATGGCTTCCCACATGTGGTTTGTTCCAAGCCGGGCTCCACTCTCAACCCAGCTTACCCGAAGCAGCAGCAGACTTCCCGAATCACGACAGGGGGGCAGGAGGGGCTGGAACTGGGCCAGCTCCATGGCCTCTCAGTGTCCCTTTGAGGGAGGAGGGGAGCCACCTTCAAATCCTGGAGACGCAGGTCAAGTCCAGAGAGAGGCCCCGGGCTCCCTCCTGCTGCCCAGCAGGCACACACGACCACAGTGTTGTTTGCACAACAGCCTGTGTCTACTTTTCCATCCTTTAGTCTGCCATTGTTCTGTTTTTATAGCACTTGAAGAATGTCTGGCAGAAGGAACTTGAGTCCCAAACTCGGGGCACGGGGCTGGGCCCACTACTTGACCTCCCAGATGTGGAGAGATTTCCTACCCACTGAGGTAATTCCTCCCATTATTCTGAAGTCATGGGGGAGGATGAAGGCTGGACAATAGGGGGGAAAAAAAAGAGAGATGTACTTTTAGATGTAGGAAGCCCATTTTCCACTTAGCTCAAGAGATAAACAGAGAATATAGAAAAAGGCAGGATTTTTATCTTTGAGGAGGCAAGTGGAATAGAGGCCCTGGATGTCTACATGGACAGAATATAAAGCAGTTGGAACCCCGTTTTCTCCTTGGATTATATAGATCAAATCAATTAATCCGCATTTATTAGACAATTGGTATGTACCAAGAACAAGGCAGAGTAGCCAAGGAATACAAAGATAAAATAAAATGATACTAACCCTCAAGAATTTGGAATTCTATTGGGAGGAGGAACATGTATGTTTGTGTGTGTGTGTGTGTGTGTGTGTGTGTGTGTGTATGCATGGCAGGAGGATGGTGCAATATATTGAGCACCAGGCCTAGAGTCAGGATGAGTTGAGCTGAAATCCAGCCTCAGATACCTACCAGCTGTGTGACCTTAGGCAAGTCATCTACCTTCTATTTATCTTGGCTCCCTTGACTATAAAATGGGAATAATAATAGTGCGTGCCTCCTGGGATTGTTGTGAGGATCAAATGAAATTATATTTGTAAAGCTCTTTGCGCAGTCCCTAGCATATAGTAGGAGCTATTTAAATATTTTCTATTATTATTATTATATCTATAAATAATACATATATGTGTGTATGGGGTGGGGCTGGGGGGCTTAGCTCCAGCATCACTTTCCAGATAAAACCTTTCCTTATTGGCCCTCCAGGTCTTATTGCCTTTCCTCCAAAATGACCTCGCCTCTATTTTGTGAATATTCTTTATGCGATACCCTCCTATACTAGTGCTGGGGTACCATGCATACCCGTGTGTGCACAATTTCTTGTCACATTATCTGCTATAGTATTTGATTAAATCCCAAGTAGCTCTGGGTGGCTGGAATTTATCGTGCGTGGAAGGAAGTCGTAGGCTTTAAGATGAGAAGGTAGAAAGGGGCAAGAGAATTTTAAATTTGATCCTGGAAGTAGTAAGGAGCCATTGGGGTTCAAAGGGAAGGAAGATTAATATAACCAAAGCTATGTTTTAGAAAAAATCATTTTGGCTTCTGTGGAGGATGGATTGGGGTGGGGAAAAAACTTGAATCTGGGAGTCCAAATTGAAGGCTAATGAGGCCCCCTTCTTATATGTACTTTGAAAAAAACACTTTTTTCTCTCACTGCTCAACTTAGGTACAATCCTGACCATGATTTAAAAAAATATACTCTTAACTTCTGGCTTAGAATTGATATAAGTAACAGATCCAAGGCAGAAGAGCAATAAGGGCTAGGCAAGAGAGGTTAAATGACTTGCCCACAGTCACACAAGCTAGGAAGTGTCTGAGGATAGATTTGAGTCTAGGACCTCCTGACTCCAAGCCTAGCTTTTTATCCACTGAGCCACCCTAGCTGCCCTTCCACCCTGAGCATGAAATTTCCCCAGAATCTTTCTCCCTTCTCTTCCACCTGGTATTATCTTCTTCCTTAAATTTTCCTAGAGGGCTTTGCTTGGGACTGTCCTTTCTTTCCATCAGAGGCCACTTTGTATACCACCATGGTTTTCCTTAATAGACAACAAGCTCTTTGAGAGCAGAGACTGTGTCATTTTTGTCTTAGTAGCTTTAGTTCCTAGAATAACATCTTGAATATAAACATTTAACAAATGTTTTTTTGAACAGAAATGCATTGAATTGCTTTTCACTTCTGTTGAGTTAGGCAGATATAAGGGTTATTATCTTCACAGTGTCTTATACATTATATGACAAGATTTTTGTTGAATCAAAGAGGCAGAAGATACATGAAGTTTTCTTATTCTTACTGATGTAATATTTACTATTACCTCTCTGAGGTGTGTTGGAATCAACTCAAACCATTTTGAGAACCAATTGTTAAGTTTTAATTATGAGCATTTATACCTTGGAAATCAGCAAATGCTATAAAATAGAGTTTGATTTATTTTTTTCTTGATAGTCTACACTTAAGATATGATGGAGGAAGTTAATGATGTATTAAACTTAAAAATGTATCATGGAGGGGCAGCTGGGTAGCTCAGTGGAGTGAGAGTCAGGCCTAGAGACAGGAGGTCCTAGGTTCAAACCTGGCCTCAGCCACTTCCCAGCTGTGTGACCCTGGGCAAGTCACTTGACCCCCATTGCCCACCCTTACCAATCTTCCACCTATGAGAAAATACACTGAAGTACAAGGGTTAAAAAAAAATGTATCACGTACACATTGTTTTTTTTTTCCCCCTTGAGAACCACTTATTGGCACACTGGACCAATGTATCCCACTCAACTCAATGTGGACTTGAAAACTTCTCAGTTCTCTAGTAGAGGTCTCTGTGTCCTTCAAACCCCTAGTTCAAGGACTATTGGAAGCTTAGGAGACAGGGACCTTCTGGGAAAAAGGAGAGAGTCCAAGCCCAAGAAAAGGAGAGGATGATCAGTTTTTAAAGTTTATGTTTTAAGAAGTAAAGTTGGATTTTTAGAACAAAAATAAAAACAAACAAAATAAAAAGCCTTTGCAGACCTGTAAAATCTACCATGAAATAGTATGATCCTGAAGTTCTCTAGGTCATTCCAGCCCAGAGTATAAGCTGAACTGAACTGATCCTAGGAACAGAAAAAGTCAGGAAAACAAAATTTTTTGAAGGAGTCCAATCTTCAGGACAAAACACTAGTCTGGATTCTGTTTTGAGTATTTTTGGGGGGAGTATTTTTCTATCTTAGTGTCAGTTCCAAGACAGAAGAACAGCAAGGTCTAAGTAGTTGAATCACATATCTAGGAAGAGTCTGAGGCTAGATTTGAACCTAAGTCCTCCTGACACCAGACTTGGTGCTCTATCCACTGTACTACCTATCTTTCCCTTCAGATCTTTTTAATGGCATTCCATATATATATTGTGTTTTCATCACTTATTTATTTATTATTATTATCACAATGTCTTTTCTATTTATCAGTTTTCCAGTCTGTCCAATCTCTCTTGATGTCTCCATCACATTTGATGTCATGGTCTGGGCAGAGAGCATCACCAGTAATGGCTACAGCCAGGGGCCACATGGAATAGATAGATGGTTGAATTCTAAGCTATAGCTTCTTTCTAGGGAAGCAGGTCTAGACTAACGGGGGATGAGGAGAAATTATAGGGTGAGAGAAAAGCCAAGTTAGGATCCAAGAAGACATGAGGAATCCTTGGAACTGATAAAGGTATTTCAGAGTTTCCAATGACCTTAAAGGTATTTATTTGTCCTTTGTTTAATAATTAATAACACTAATACCTAACACTTATATAGCACCTACTATTTGCCAGGTGCTGTGCTAAGTGTTTTACAAATATTATCTCATTTGATCATCACAACAACTCTAGGAGGGAGGTGCTATTATTATCCCCATTTTACAAATAAGTGTTATGTTGTTAAACATATTCCAAACACATGAAGCCATGGTCGCCTTATCATTCCTAGAGGAATAGCTGACACTCAATTTTGTTCAGCTTAATTCGAGACACTTTTTATGCTATTACTGCATCCAAGGCACCCTGCTAGAGTCTGAGGAAACAAAGACAAGAACAAACTTTTCTCTGTCCTCAAGGAGTTTACATTCTACTAGAGTGATACCACATTTTTACAGCTAGGCAAATAAATGATACTTTTGGGGGGTATTACTGATAACAGGAGGGAATACAAAAAGGGTACTTGTTGGAGGTAATATCTGAGCTAAACTCCGAAGGAAACTAAAATTTTTACTGTTTGAGGGAGAGGTAAAGAGAGGATGCATTCCATGCATTGGGAAGCCTTGTGAAGACAGAGGCGGGGGACAGAATGTCAAATTCTAGAAAGAGCAAGTAGGCCACTGGGGCCTGGAATGTAGAGAGCATCAGGGGCAGTAATGTGAAATCAGGCCAGAAAGGTAGGTGGAAGTCAGACTATAGAAGGCAAAGGAGTTTGGTATTTTATTCCAGAGACAATAAGAACCCACTGACATTTTTTGAGTAGGGGAGTGATATTTCTCTTAGCAAGATTATTTTGTTGGCTCTGTGGGGGATGTAATAAAGAGGAGAGACCTTGGAAGCAAGGAGAACATCCAGGAGGCTATGAGAATAGTTTAAATGAGAAGGGAGGTCCTGCACTTGAGTAGACATTGTGCAAATAGAGAAAAGAATAGGGAAGGAAATATGGAGAATTGCCAAGATATATAAATGATTAGATCGGATTCTTTATTGGATGTGTCAACTATTGGATATATCATCTATTAGGTGTATTACTGTTGGATACATTAGCTATTGGATATGTTAGCTGTTGGGTTATTAGATATTAGATGTTGGATATATTACATATTGAAGGAAAGGGAAGAGTCAGCAATGGCTCTCAATTTGAAAACTTGGGATACTGAAAGGGAAGGTGAAGCCCTAAAGCAAATTAGAGAAGTTCTCAGGAAAAGCAATTTAGGGAGATGGGAGGAGAAAATGAGTTCTGTTTTGGACATAGTCCCTGCTGGTTTATGGGAGATTTAGGTAGAAAAGTCTAGCTTGCAAGTGGGAATTTGGAGCCAGACATCATGGAAGATTAGATCTGGATATATTATCAATTTTGTAGTTATCTGTGTTGTAATGAACATAGGCAGTTAGTGACACATAGGATAGAATGTCGGGTCTGAAGTCAGAAAAATTCATCTTTATGAGTTCAAATCTGGCCTCAGACATTTCCTAGCTGAGCCTAAGCAAGTCACTTAACTCTATATGCCTTATTTTCCTCATTTGTAAAATGAACTGGAGAAGGAAATGATAAACCATTCTATTACTTTGTTAAGAAAGCTCCAAATGGGATAACAAAGAGTTGAACATGACTGAAAAATAACTGAACAAAATGATTATTGAGCCCTTGAAAATATTCTATATCTGGATTCTGTGGCAAAAGGTTATTGGAAAATGAGTAAGGGAAGAAAGAAAGACTTGAGCTGAATCCAGAAGAAGGAGAAGAAAATCTTATAGATCCATGTTGGTGAAGTTGTGGCATGGGTGCCAGGGTGGTATGGAGGGACTGCTCTGTTTCCCCTCTCCACAGCATCTGAGGACAATTTTGCATCCCTGCTCCTCTGACCAGCTGCCTAATGCAAGCACTTCTTCCCTCTGCTGTCTAGGGTAATGTGGGAGTCTCAGAGGCAGCTTGAAGTTGCAGCTTGGACAAGAGATCTTAAAAACATTTGCCTATGCTGTTATAGATGATCTGAAGGTTTTTAAATCTAGCAAAACAGGGCAGTGGTTAACCTTGGGGAGGTGAAATTAAGAAAAATTTGAAGGAGACTGACTTTCAGTTCCAGATATTAGTCTAGCTGAGAGAGGAGAGAGTTCAAGGACCATTAAGAATGGTATGAAATAATGAAGGAAGAAAAGAGAGTAGAACTTGAAAACATAGATTCAAACTTAAAAAGATTGTTAACAAGGTAAGTTATATAAGGAAAAGCAAATGGAAGAACTGTGAGTACAGCAAATTGGTAGAATGGATAATTAGGTGGGGAAAACTGGTAAAAAATATAGGTTGGTACAAGGCTGAAGGGAAGGTGAATGTGTTAGGAAATTTGAAACTAAAGGAAATAAGTTGAGTGAAGTTATAAAGTTATTAAATGATGATAACTGGCCATAAAACTCCACTTGTTTAGAGTTGAGATATAAAACTCTCTTTGTAGTTATATTTTAAAGGCTAAAAATCTCAAATATTATGGAAGTAGGGGAAATAACTCAATGACTTTCATTGAGCATTGGTGTTTGTATATCTGCCACGACTGAAGGGCTGCTATCTGGGATCCGAGTGTGGGCTGATTTCCTTTCTGGAGGAGGAAGTGAAGAGACTTTAAGAATGCCTCTCCACATTCCACATTGCTAGAGCCAGTGAAGTTTTGTTCCTAAAGGAAATGGAAGTGAGGGATTCAATGCAGGCAAAAAAATGTGATCTGAAATGAAGGGAGAGAGACCTGACTGACCTTGGGTGCTAGGAGTAGAAGAGTGTTACACAAAGGAGAAAGGGAAGGAAATGGACAGCTGTACATCTGTAACCTAAAATCCCATGAGAGAGTCTTAATAAAGAGGAGAGAGTTGGATGTTTTGAAGCAGGACAAACTACTTGTCCTCCAAAGAATAGAGGTATAGAAACTATTATCCAGTAAAGGTCAGAAGAAGACATTAGCAGTAGTTGATGATTTCCTTTTTAGGGTTACCACAGCAGCTACTTGTTGATTTGGTAACAACAATTGAGGTCTGTTGACTTCCTGGTGCATGTTTTCAAGACAAAACCAAGAACCTCTCAAGACTTGTGAAAATGGATGACAATTGCTTACTTCTGATGATTGTCATGGGCACAAGTGACACTGCTGGAAAGAACCTAAAAGCTATTGCTAACAATTAAGTATTGGTCAGGATTCAAAAGACCATAGAGATATGATTTGTGTTTTCCTTCTTGTTGTTGATTGAAGACAAGATATTCAGAAGAGAAAATTTAATTTGGGAAGTGAACAGCTGGCTAAGAAGACAGTGTTTGAAAATGGAATTTGGATTTCTGGACCACAGTTTAAAATATAGGGATGATAGATTTCTGGCCAGAGATGGAGTATATTTAACAGAGTCTAGTAAGAATGTACTTCCAGACTATTTGTAAATTTAATTAAATGGCTTTAAACTAACAAGGACAAGAGAAAGAGACTACTAGCCTCATCAGGTATAATAGAGAATAGCTACAAAGAAGGAAGAATAGCAGATGAGACAACATCTGACAGCAACAACAGAAATTCAAAGATGATAAAACCCCAAAAGGGAGTCAGTAGTAAAACCCATGATCTCAAATATCTATGCTGCTATTGTCATAATTTAGACAACAAAAAAGAAGGAACTGGAGATCCCAATGCAAGCAAGCAAATTTGATCTCAAAGGTATCACTCAGACTTAATAGGATGAAATCTTTAACTTTACCATTGCTTTAAATGGGTACATATTATTCAGAATAAACAGGATAGGTAAAAGGGAATGTGGAGTAGCATTGTGCATTAAGAAAATATACTTGTGAGGAAATTCAAGAACAGTGGGGACAAATGATGAAGAGAGTTCGGTGAAAGCAATTAAGAGAAATTAAAGTGATTTTGTTATAGGTGAATATAGACCACCTGAACAGAAAGAGTAAGAAGGTCAGGAGTTTGGAAAATAAATCAGAAAATTGACACAGAAGCATATTATAATAATTCTGGGGGTTTTCAGTTATCCAGACATCTGCTTGAATTCTCTCTGACAAAAGTGGAACAGCTTTGTCTTGCCTCAGAGATAATTTCATTCTTCAAAAAGGTAGAAAAACAAACTAGAGGAATTTATTCAGAAGGCAGTTGGTGATAGAAAAAAAGGGGACATAGGGGCATACCAGCCATATCCCTATGATTGTGGGAAAGAAGATTTGAAACATTTGAGAATAAAGATAGGTGAGATCTGCAAACTAAAGGACCATAGGGAAAGTTAGTCCAGAAAGAATAGGAGATGCTCAAGAATGAAATTATAAAGATAAAAAATAGGAAACATTCTAATCAGCAAAAACAAGATTTCTTTGAATAGATGTGGATGCACTTAGAACTGACCAGCCAATTCAGGTTTAAAAAAAAAAAGAAATGTACAGAAAGGGTGTGTGTGTGTGTGTGTGTGTGTGTGTGTGTGTGTGTGTGTGTGTGTGTGTGTGTGTGTGTGAAGAGGGGTAGAGATAAAGGGAGGAGAGAGGGAGGAGAGGGGGAAGAGAATGAGGAAGGGAGGGAGAGGAAACTTTTTGAGAATTTGCTTTGTTTTTAGACCTTTCAGATTTTTATTTGAGGTATATTGAACAATGATCACTGAGAAGAGAGAGAAGCCATTACTACTAAATTTTCACTTTGGCTCTGTTTTCTCTGATAAAAGAATTACACTTCTACAGGAAGTTTTTCTAACAGAAGAAAAATGGACCAATAGGGAACTGATAATCAGTTTGAGAAAGGAAACTTTAAGATAACACCTTGCTAGCTTTTCATGATGAGCCATCATTAGTGGTATTCAAAAGTTTTTGGAACACAGTAGAGGTAACACAAAATTGGAGGACAAATGTTATATCTATCTCTACACCATTCCCTCCAATAAGAATAATTCATAGTCTACTATAGCTTAGGGAACTTGATTTTGATTTCTTGGAAAAATCTAGAATGGACAATTAAAGAGATGGTAGATCAGCATGTAGAAAGGGAAGGAATAATTATATGCCAGATTAACACAATTTCCTTCCTTCCTTCCTTCTCCTTTCTTTCTTTCTTTCTTTCTTTCTTCCTTTCTTTCTTTCTTTCTTTCTTTCTTTCTTTCTTTTTTTCTTTCTTTCTTTCTTTCTTTCTTTCTTTCTTCCTTTCTTCCTTCCTTCCTTCCTTCCTTCCTTCCTTCCTTCCTTCCTTCCTTCCTTTCTTTTTCTTTCTTTCTCTCTCTACACCCCTTTCTCTCTTTCTTACTCAAAATCACTACCCACTAGATAAGAGTCATGTTATGAATGTATTTGAATTGAGATTTTAGCAAAGCTTTTGATAAGTATCTAATACATTCTTGTGAAGAAGATGGAAATATGGATCAGGAAATAATATATTCAGATGGTCAGTAATGCTTGAATGATGAGTCTGGAAGAGTAACTTTTAATAGTTTGATGCCAATGTGCAGAAGGTTTCTAGTTGAGTAACACAAAGAATCTGGTTTTTGTGGTATTTAACATTTTTTATCAGTGATTTAGATAAAACTACCTTTGGCATGCAAATCAAACTTACATATGACACCAAGCTGGAAGGGATATCAATCCAGTGCATGGCAGATTCAGGATTCAAAAGTATATTGACTGGCTAGAATATTCATCTGAATCAAATAAGATAAAATTCAATAAAGATAAATGTAAAATCTTGTACTTTTGTTCAAAAAAAAATAATTTCACAGCAACAAGGTGGGAGGAAGTACAACTAGAATGGAGGGAAGATGGTTACTAGAAGGATATAGTTCTCATCAGGAAAATGACCGACTTCAAGGAAAGATTTGCATGTATTCTCTCCTCACTTCTGCCCCAAAAGAATTCCCCTGTTCCTTCAAGATGTAGCTCAAGCAACATGTAATTTTTCTTTTTTATATACCCTTAGTTTCTGTCTTAGAATTAATACTAAGTATTGATTCAAAGACAGAAGAGTGATAAAGGCCAGGCAATTTGGGTTAAGTAACCTGTCTAGAGTCATATCAGTAGGAAGTTTCTGAGGACAAATTTGAATGTAGTATCTCTGATCTTCAGGCCTGACTCTCTACACTCTGAGCCATAGAGCTGCCCCTCAAGCAATATCTACATTAAATTTTTCCTCATCCTCTCAACTGCTTGCACCCTCCCCCCAAACTACCTTGTATTGAACTACTTTTTAAATTCTTTATATTAAATATATATATGTATATATATACCATTAATAGTGTATTTATATATATACTGCTATATCCTTGTTGACTTCTCCATTAGAATGTAAACTCTTTGAGAGGATTGTTTTATTCAATTATATTTGTATTCTCAGTGTGTAGCCCAGTCCTTGGCATATAGTTAATGTTTTAATAAATGCTTCCAGAGTGATTGAAAATAAGATGTAATGAAGGAATGAATGGGAAATGTAAGGTAGACTTTTTACTACTTCATACTTTGGGGAATCTACCAGTGGGAGTGCTCCTTTCATCAGTGTAGATCACAACGTATCCATGCCCTCTCCAATGCAGTGAAAAGTACTGGATTTAGAATGAGAAGTCCTAGGTCTGACACTTAAGGTCCCAATAGCTTTAGGACCTTAAGCAAATCACTTAAACTCTCTTGAATTCAGTTCCCTTCAGTGGTGTTCTGGAGCCAGCTCTCACCTACTCCTTAAGAGCTGATAGTTACTTTTTTTCAGTGTGAGCATTTACACCTGTGAAATTGGCAATGATACAAATCAGAGCTTGATTTATTGTTTTATTGATTGTCTAGACTTAAGAAAATGTTAATAATGCAGATTCAACTTAAAAGTGTGCATGCATTTACTCCCTCCTCTTCTTGTTAAACATTTACTAGCACATTCCTGTATTGCTCTATAAATACTTCTGAACCTAATCAGGAGTGCAGTAGAAGGAAGGCTCAAGAGAATGTGAACTCATCAGACTGAAGATCTGGTGACTGGAGGCCAACAACAACGACAATTGGCATTCATATAGCACTTTAAGGTTCGCAGAGTACTTTACATCCATTATCTTATTTGGACTTCACTTCCCTCTTGGTTCCATCATCTGTAAACATGAAGAGCATCGAACTAGAGGGCCTCTAAGGTCTCATCTGGTTCTTAGTCTCTGATAGAGAATCTTATATGAGATGCTAGCTCATGTCTTTCTGTAAATTCTGGGTGGAAGATACCCTTTTCATGCAGGCAGCCTTCCTCTGGATCTTGTAAAATTTCATGGATAACAAGGTGGCTCAGAGGATGTCCTTCCATCATCCTTCTCAGGATCATAGTCTTCAGTGTTGGAGGAACCATAAAGATGATCTTGGCAAACCTGTGGCTTCACAGATAAAGCTGGGAGGCTTCTAGTGACTTTCCTAATGCTATACATCTACTAAGTACCAGAGTCAGAATTTGAATCCAAATACTATTGTGCTCAAAGGAATAAAGAACTGGAGGAATTCCATGTGAACTGGAACAACCTCCAGGAATTGATGCAGAGTGAAAGGAGCAGAACCAGGAGAACATTGTACACAGAGACTGATACACTGTGGCACAATGGAATGTAATGGACTTCTCTACTAGCAGCAATGCAATGATACAGAGCAAGGCTGAGGGACTTATGAGAAAGAAAACTAGCCACATTCAGAGGAAGAACTGTGGGAGGAGAAACACAGAAGAAAAACAACTGCTCGAACACATAGGCTGATGGGGATATTATTGGGGATGTAGGCACCAAATGATAACTCTAGTCCAACTATCAATAATATGGAATTAAGTCTTGATCAATGATACATGTAAAATCCAGTGGAATTGTGCATTGGCTAAGGGTGGGTTTGGGAAGAGGGAAAGAACATGAAACATGTAACTATGGGAAAATATTCAAAATAAAAATAAAAATATAATTAAAAAAAGAATTTGAATCCAAGTCTTCTGGCACAGAATAAAAAATACCACTCTTCTTTCTAATGAATTATGCCTCTTACTCCTTTTTGTTCTATAATAACCTTTTCTTGCAGTAATATTTGTCCTTGAAGATGTCCACATGCTTTTCAAATGACCTTTCAGTCACCTTTAATTCTGAATTGTCTTCTCTGCCACGAGTTAAAGTTGTCTGTGTAGACTGGGGTAGTTTTGTGAGGCTGCTGAGAAGGAAGGGGTGAATGTGGTGGTAGTTAAGAGGAGAGTAAGAAGGAGGAGGTTGATTCTTGGGATCCTAGGAATCTCAATAATGCACTTTTGTAGGCTGAAGAATGCCATCAGCCTCAGACCAACCCGCCTCCAGCTGGGTGCTGTAGCGCTAGAAGGTAGAAGCTAGAAGAACTCTCCTCCCTTCTCTGGCCCCAAACTTGCTTAGCATCAAAGTATTATAGAGCTCAAGCTAGAAGGGAACTTAGATATCACATAGTGTAATACCCTTTATTTTACAGAGGAGGAAACTAAGACCCCGAAATCTGAAGGAACTTGCCCAGAATCACAGGATTGCATCCAAAAAGGCAGTTTAGTGGAGGAGAAAGATAGAAGAACTTGAAGTCTGAGGCAGCATTCCATAGGGGGGAAGTGTTAGATTTGGCATCAGAGGACTTGGGTTTGAGTTCTGACTCTACTACTGCTTAACTTCATGACTTTGGGTAAGTCATTAGACCTCCCTTGGCTTCATTTCCTCCCCTTAAAATGAAGGAGTTGTAGTAGATGACTTCTAAGATTACTTTTAACTCTCAATCAATGAATTAGGTATGAACCTCAACTTTTCTTACTTCCATGGTTCCTTGGGCAAGTTGTGTTGTATCCGAGGCAAGCCAGAGAGACTTTTCTTTTCAAGGAAGCACAAGAGAACAAGAGCTTGTTGACCTGAGGTAGTTAGGTGGCCCAGTAGATAGAGAGTCAGGCCTAGGAACAGGAAGTCCTGGCCTTAAAGGTGACCTCAGATACTTCCTAGCCATGGAATACTGGACAAGTTACTGTTAACCCTTATCATTCTTTTGCCTCAAAACCAATGATCCTAAGATAGAAGCTAAGGATTTAAAAGAAAAAAAGCTTATTGTTCCCAAGTCAACATCAGAATGAGGTGCCCAGACCTTTATCCTTCCTTATTCCTAATCCTAAAACTCAAATGGCCGCAAGAATTCTTTATTCCAAAGTCCAGAATAAAACCAGAAAAGAGCCCTAACGTGAATTCCTAGGCTTCAATATTCAATATTGCCTACCAAATAGCACAATGGAAATATGCATTTTTTAATTCCCGATTTAATAAATTCTAGCAGCATTACCTCTGGAATCAAATACAAAATTTTGTATGCTCTGTTTGGCATTCCATGCCCTTCTGCCTTCTTCTCACACTCTACTCCCTAACATATACTCTTTGATCCAGTGACTGGCCTCCTGGATGTTCTATAAACAAGACCCTCCATCTCTCATCTCCAGGCCTTCTCTCTGGCTGACCTCCAAGCTGGGAATGTTCTTCCCCCTCTCTGACTTCTGACCTCCCTGGTTTCTTTTAAATTAAAATCTCACTTTCTATAGGAAGCCTACCCCAATGCCTCTGGTGCCTTCCCTGTTAATTATTTCCTATTTATTCCATATATTATTTGTTTTATATATAGTCAATCTTCAATTTTTACAGGGATAATGTTCCTAGAAAATGGTGTAAAAGCCAAAAATATGAATACTGATATATGAGAAATAGGTTCCCACGACCACAGTCTTTCACTAGAGATTCCCCAAAGTACACTTTTCTGAATACAATTCTTTATAACAAAATATTAATTCTAATAATATGTTCTTTTTCTTTTAAACCCTTACCTTCCATTGTGGAATTGATACTATGTATTGGTTCCAAGACAGGAAAGCTGTAAGGGCTAGGCAATGGGAGTTGTGACTTGCCCAGAGTCACATAGATGGGAAGTGTCTAAGGCCAGGTTTGAACCCAAGACCTCCTGTCTCTGGGCCTGGCTCTCAATCCGCTGAATCACCCAGCTGCCTCCTAATAAAATGTTCTTGAACTGACAGAGTAACCATGAAATAACTCATAAAATGCAGTATACGAAATAAAATTGATAGCACACAAGTCATTTCTCTTATTAGTATTTCCTTACCTAGCATCTCAATGAGAAACAGGAGGTGCTTGATGCTTATTAATTTACTGATTCCATTAATTATATATACATATATATCATATATACCTTTTTGTGTGTATATATATGTACATAAAAATATCTATATGTGTATACACACACATACACTTATATAAAACTTTAGGTTCCTAGGTTTCAGTTTTCTCAGCTGTAAAATGAGATTAGATTAAATGATTTCTAAAGTCTTTCCTAAATATAAATCCATGCTCTGCAGTGTAAAAAGCACTTGATTTGAAGTTAGATGACCTTAGTTCAAATCTACCCTCATATTCTTACTAGCTATGTGACCCTGGGGAAGATGCTTCAGCATGCCTCAGTTTCCTTACTTGTAAGTAAAATGAGGATAGTAATAGCACCAGAGGTATTGTGAGGATAAAATGAGATATTATATGTTAGGAATTCTGAAAAACTTAAAGTGCTATATAAATGCTAGCTATTTTCTACTTCTTATTTGTCATCATCATCATCATCACTATTATACTTATATTTTGTGATCCTATGACCATGAATCCTGTAGTGATTTCCTCAGTCCTGCTAAGCCCATAGGATCTTTGATGGAGAAGATTCCTACGTAAGTCCCTTTACCTTACTTTTTCTTGCAATTTTTGACAAATTCTATAAGTATCCTTTTTTTACTCCTCTTCCTTGAAAGCAGGGACTGCATATATTTGTAGGCCTTTCTAGATAAAAACAAGTATAGGCTGCTAGACAAGGATAAATGTCATTGATTTATTATATAACACAAAATGTACAAATTAATTATTGTAGTATCATTTTCATTATATTAGAGTTGCCCAGAGATGAACACCATTTACCTTTCCAACTATTTAAGTTATTTATGTCTTTGAATAGTTGCTTTTTTTGGGTGTCTATACAAGTCTTGATCATATCTTGATGGATTAGTTACCATGTATATATTTTGTGATTATAATGAATGGGACTTTCCATTCTGTTTTTTCCTCTCAGACTTTATTATTGCTATTTAAAATGATATAGATTTTTGTGGTGTTATTTTGCACCCTTCTACTTCACTAAAGCTGTTTATTGTCTTGATAAGTTTCTTTGCTAATTCTCTGGGGTTTTCTACAGAAAGCATCATCTTGTCAGCAAATAGGCTTTGTTTTTTCCTCTTTTCCTACATTTATGCTTTTAATTGGTCTTTTATATTATTGCTATCATTAACACTTCTAGATCTCTATCCAAAACCTAGAGGACATACTTTATTTGAAAGCTTTGATTGTTTCCCTATACAAATAATGCTAACTTTTAACTTAGGATATATCCTTTTCAAACATTATTAATGGTTTTGTATGATGGGTTTTTTATATCGTCTAATTTTATATTACTTCTGCCACATGCTCTGTATTATAGGAAGACTGTATTCTCCGCTGATCTTGATCTTGACCTGATTTCTTTCATTTCTAGGCAATGGCATAAGGTGTCCTCCATGCTTAGAGTCTACTCAACTCTAGCTATTAAAATATTTTTGTGTCTCCCAAGTCTTGGTTCAGGTATTTTCCCTTTGAATTCATCCATGCTCCATCTAGCTAAAAGTATCTTCAAATTTATCTGGATCTCTCCTTTACCCCGATACACCTGAACATGTATTTTACTTGTTTTGAGGCATTATTCCCTACAACAAATTGTAAGCTTCTTAAGGACGGGGACCAAGATGTTTCTGATTCTTCTTTTTTGTTTGTTTTGTTTTTGATTCTTGAAAAGCAGGATACCTAGAGTTCTGAACCTGGGGTCAGGAAAAACTGGGCTCCAATCCCACCTCCAGCCCATAATTATTAGCTGTGTGACCAGAGGCAAAATACAAGCCCTCCCTGAGTTTCAGTTTTCTCAGCTATATACTAATGTTTATGATAATGTTCAATTTGAAGGGTTGCTGGGAGACTCCTTTGAGATATTCCATGTGAAATATTTCATGATCCTTAAAGCACTAGAGAAGAGGTCATTTAGTATTTTTTTAGCATAGGGTCTTATATGTAGTTAGGACTTAAAAAATTCTTGGCGAAGTTTGGTACAGTGACTTTAGAGTCAAAGAATCTGGGTTCAAATTCCACCTTTTACACTTCTTGCATGATCTTTGGCAAGTCACTTAGCATCTCTTGGCCTCAGTTTCCTCTTCTATGAAATGAGGGCTTTGAATTATAAAATGAGGGGCCTCTGAGGTCCCTTCCAGCTCTGGTTCTGTGAACCTATGAGTGCAGGCTCAAGAATATGCCCCCTCTCTTTGTACATCCCACAGAGAGAGTTCTTATGATTTAATCATTACTTTTAATGTTTAAAATGGTGGCTCTTTTTACTGAAGAACTGTTTCTAGCTTTTCTGCCTTATGCTCCGTGTTTATATTGCTATGCAAATTATTCCTGGTAGAGAGTTTACAAATTTCACTTTCATTATTAATAGTGTTATGATTTTCCCCCCATTCCACTCTTATCTCTATTGCTGGTGTAATACATAATTAATGCTAACTACCCTTCACTGGTCTCAGTGCCAGGACACAGCAGGATATTTTTCTGTGTCTTCTCTCTCCTGATGACAGGAATTGGTATTTAGAGAGAATGAAATGACCGTGTCTCTTTTTGTAGACCCTCTAGTCCTTTCCAGCAAAACTCAGGGAGCTGTTCATTCTGTGGCCATGTTCCAGTCACACATCCAAGCCCTGTCACTTGATAGGTATCTTTTATAGCTTCCTGCTGACCCATATAAGCTTGTCAAGTAGAAGATAATTGAATGTCTTTGCTCAGAGGGAAATGGATAGATTTGGGGTGCTAATGAGAGAAGCTTATATTGTCTTTCTCAAGGTTCTACCTTTGAGCTTAGACATCAATACAATGTGTCACTATTTAACTAAGGAGACATGAATCAATGAATGAATGAATGGGGAATAAACAATAATTAACTACTTACTTTGTGCTAAGCATTCAAGTTCTGAATAGAAAAATGAGACAGTTTCTACTTTCAAGGAGCTCACATTCTAATTTGGAGATTCAACACATACAGGAAGGTTTAGTTGTAGGACAAATGGAAAAGCCCATGGTCATAAGAGTTCAGTTTTAGGGCAGATGGCAAGGCCCATAGGCCTTTAGGGTGTACTGACAAGGAAGAAGGCCAAGGCTAGGAGTCTGGAAGATATAGCAGAAAGGTAAATGCTTAAAGGTAAAGTGGAAAGGCAGATGGTAAGGCCAAATGGTCTTTCATCTTACTGGGAAAAGGACTCAATGATCATCCATGCAGTGTGGTGACGTGCCAGGGTGGAAGGCAGGAGGAGATTGGCCTACCACAATTTGGAAGTTTGGAGTAGTTCTGAAAACCAGAGTGGGTTGAAGATTCTAGCTTCTATTCCACATGGGAGAGAGGTAAAGGTTCAGTGTTTAACTAAAGGGGAAAAGAAAAGGGGCCATTTGTAGAAAAGTTGGAGCACCTGTTTTGTTGGACCTTCTTGTATTCTAAGTGAACCAAGGACCAGGTGGGATGGGAGAAGAGGGGGGCATCTTGTAGTGGCATGTCCTAATGGGCATTGTCTCTGAGAGGTGCACTGGTCCTCGGAAAGTGGAGCTTATGATCCAAAGGTAGTCTCTCCTCTTTGAAAGGGAGATACCTGCAGATGCTGTGAAACTCGATTTTTTGATAGTATCACTTTTCAGATGCTCAGGGAACATCAGGAAGGAATCAATCTGCCATAACAAAGGCTGCCATAACTTGAGGCTACTTATACACTCAGTGAAGAAGCTACTTTTCTAGGAAATAGGTCCCATTTCATTCCCACAGTAGAATTATTAAAACTGTGGGAGTCCAGAGAGAACAGAGCCTAAGAATTCACGAATGTCTCCTTAGTAATAAGATTTCCCAAAGGTAACAGAAACCAGCAAATGAGAAAATCTATGTGACCATTTTTGTGTTCAAGCCCCTTATCATCTGGCCCCTGTTCCTATCCAACTATTTCCAACACTTAGAAGCTGCCATACTCATATTCTGCCCTATCTAGGTTGGTTTTATCATCTGCCCATCCTTATCCATCATCATTTGTTGGTTGTTGTCCTTCTGTATTCAGAGTGGATCAAAACGACATGGAGTGATGTCTTGACTACATAAATTGGATTTAAGTAAATAGAGTTGCCCAAAGTTGTCAGTCTCACTCTCTCTTCCAGGGTCATGGAAGTCCAGTGTCAGGATGACTGGTGATGGCTCAGGATGCAGTGGAAAATCTTGGCATCTCATAGGTCTAGAGCAGTGATGGGCAAACTATGGCCCACGGGTCAGATGTGGTCCCCTGAAATGTTCTATCTGGCCATACGACATTATTCCTAATCTGATGAATACAATGAAACTTCAAAAGAGTTGCCTTAGAAACAGACTGACAGATGAGCATTTCCTTTCCTTTGGCCCCCTCTTTAAAAAGTTTGTCTATCACTTGGTCTAGAACATGAACATGAAATGTGTTGATTTTCTTCCTACAAAATATAGCTTTATCTTTCTAAGAAACAGAGTGGCAGGATCTGCTTAGTTTCAATGTGAGAAATAAATTCTCTACAGCATTTTGTTTATTGCTTATGACTCATTTGGAATACTGTAACTTTTATCGTAGTTATCTGTGAATTCAGTTCATCCCTTACCTGTTAGAATTTAAGTTCTCAGTGTCAGGGCACTTGGCTCATTTTGGTTTTCCTCACAGTGCTTTACACTTTAAGTGCTCAATAAATGTTTGTTTAAGGAATGAATGGGCAGGTGTATGAATGAATTAATGGAAAACCTGCAATCATTCATTCCTTCAACAAATAGCTCAAACAAGTGCATGACTAAATTATATTAGCATTTATAGAACACTTTAAGTTTTGCAAAGGACTTTATATTATATGTTTTCTCATTTGTTCCTCACAAATGATCCTGTGATACAGGTGTTATTACGATCCCAATTTTGCAGTTAATTAACTGAGGTAGGCAGAGTTTGTGACTTTAGGATGATATTGCTAAGTAGGCATTTGAGGTAGAATTTGAACTCAGATCTTCCTGATTCCAGGCCCAACTCCCCCTCTGTCCCACCTGCTTCATTGAAAAAACAAAGAAAGGAACATGTAGACTTGGTGACATAATTATTTGCATAGCCCAGAAAAAAACAAAAACATTGAAAATTTACTAGCTGGTTCAAGAGGTCAACCTCATGGACCATGATATCTCAAAAAAGTCGTCTCTGTTTTCTGAATGTCTGGGGAGGACCTGTTATATGCATGGGCCCTTAGCATATTCCTCTAGTTGACATGAATGTTTTCCTGTTTCCTCATTCAGAAGTCTCACCCATTACTTCCAAAATGGACAAGAAAGTGAGAAAAATCTTTGTGAATTTATGTTTATTTTTAGGTGTTATTTTCGGTCATAGTTGGGGTATATATGGGTTGTTCAGAGAGGACTAGTATTTCTGCAGAGAGGGCTTGCTGAATCCTTTTCAGGGTTGTCCACTCACTTTTGTTGTCCACCTGTCACCCAACCTGTGGCTCCAAGAAGCCGTAACATGCACAGTGGCCACACTCTGGTAAAACAATTTCAGAAGATGGACTAAACCAGGTGTAGGGGAACTGACAGGCTTTAAATTTGTTGGTGATCTAGAGAGATGTCTGCCCCTGGCATGTGAAGACTTCTTCCACAGGAATGAGGCCAATTTGTTCCAATGATCATGTCACAGAAGTTTTGGAAGCTTAGAGCTTGGTCAGATATCCAAGATGCCAAAGTCATCCATTGCATTCTAGGCTCTCACTATTTGTCTTACCACTGGATTTCAATGTTTCTCAAAGTGAGTGAGGATGATGACTTTGGGCAACTCTGCTTCAGTTAAATCAATTCACCCTCAGTTCAAGACATCACTCATTGTGATGTCATTGGTCTTCTTCAAAAAGGTAGAAAAATAATAACAATTAATATTAGTTATAATTATTAAATAATAACAGTTATTTAATAATTATTACTGACTAATAACTTGATGTTTATTTAATGGATATATTTAATAATCATGATACAATAGTCATTTTTATTACAATTCTTAGTTTATTTTTAAAGGTAAAGTCATAGAATTCCAGAATCCTATGGTCTGAAGGAACCTCAGAGTCTATCCAGTTCACCTCAGTAAGGAAGAGAGGAATTTGCATTACTACATTTACATTACAAAAGATTGTGATGGGAAATATCCAAGTTAGTCCAGTTTCTTCTAAAACCATCTCAAGAATGGAAAAAATATTTTTAATTTTTTAAAAAGGGGAGTAACTAGAAACTCTCCGAGGAGATAATTCTTAAGGTAAAAAAAATTTAAGGAACTTTGCCAAAATTCTTAAGCCAAGAAGACCACCATTGCCCTAGAGTGGCTTCTTTTTATTGAGGCCTGAAGATGATGGGAGTTGGGGGTTGGAAGTAGGAGACCAGAACAGTGAGCCATGTTTCCTGCTTGTCTTTCATCCCCTGTGGTACTGAAGAAGGGAAAGATGATCAGATCATAGAGCTAGAAGCTGGAAGGAATCTTAGAGGACATGGAACCAGACTCACTCATTTTACTGATAAAATAATAATAGCAAGCAGAACTTAAGTGATTTGTCCAAGGTCACACAGGTAAGCATGAAAGAGCAGGTTATCTGGGCTCTAAGTCTAATTACTGAGCCACTACACCATGTTCCCTCTCAAGAGCCAGAAGACAGACCAGTTCTGAGGCTTAGCTTCTACCCCATCCAAGCTAGAGAAGGAGAAGGTCACCTTTCACCACATGCATACTCCAGACCAACAATTGAAGAAGGAAATCTTAGACATCATCAGTCCAGAGAAGACAGAGTCCTTGGGGTAATAGAGAAAGATGAGTTCTGGGGAGGTTCCTGCTGCATAGAGGATAGGAGAAGTATTGAAGGGGGCAGCTGGATGGTGAAGTGGATAGAGAGCCAGGCCTAGAGATGGGAGATTCTAGGTTCAAATCTAGCCTCAGACACTTCCTAGCTGTGTGATCTTGGGCAAATGATTTAACCCCCATTGCCTAGCCTTTCAGGTTCTTTTGTCTTGGAACCAATACACAGCATTGATCCTAAGACAGAAGATAAGGGATTATTTAAGAAAGAAAAGGAAGGAAGGAAGGACGGAAGGAAGAAAGGAAGGAAGGAAAGTATTGGAGTTTTGTAGATGAGGCACTTAATACCATTTCATAGTTTCTCATTTTGGCTGTCATTGTTAACTGGGTACTAGTAGTCTTTATGTTTCCATTGTAAATTCTGCCAATGCCCTCTATATCTGGCATCCTTTAAATTAACTCTCTTGGCAGCAAATCCACAAATGTCCTACCCTAGTTGGAGGGACCTTAGAGAGACAACAAATTGTCTCATTTTTACAAATGTAGAAACTGAGGTCCAGAAAGAAAATAAAAAAGGAGCCAGCGTTCCAATTTGGATCTTCTCTTTTTCCCCTCCCAAACTCAGATCTTCTGACTCCAAGTTCTATGAATTCTAGTCCCCATAATCCCCTTTCTATGTAGTTGCATGAGCATCAGTAAATCACAGTGACCTCCATGGCTCTTGATATACCCATCTGAAAAATGGGGGCCAGTGCCAATTTCCCAGGGGTCACGTAAGGATCAAAAGTGATAGTGGGTGTGAAGGTCCAGGGTGAACATGGATGTACTGACTGTAAGAGAGGGATGTTTATTTTCTCATGCCCAATTGGAGGAGTCCACTGCTCCTTCCGCCTGGCTCTGGGCTCTCTCTAGTAGCAGCTGTGGCGGGCTTGAGCTACTGACAAATTTATTGGTCACACGACAGGCTCACAGCAGAGCACAGGCTCATAAAAAGCAAGCCGTTTATTTTAAAAGTTCACACACACTTCGACAAAGGTAGTGGAAGAGAGAAAAGACCCAAATACCCAATGACCTCGCTGAGGTCAGAATGTGAGAGATGAGGGAGTGTTTCTTATTCTCTACTGTCCATCCTTTCTCCTAAACAGGAGGTCAAATGGTCCAGTGGAAGAACTAGGTTTAGTCATCACGTGTAAAATGAGGAATTGGGATCAGATGATTTCTGAGGTCCCTTCTGGTATTCTCTCCCCCGGTTTCCAGGATCCCTCCCTCCCCCTCTCTCTGTCTCTTTCTGTCTTTCTCTGGGTCTCTGTCTGTCTGTCTCCCTCTCCCATAACAGGGAACGTGTCTCTAAGCTCCCCAACAAAATGCTCCTTGGAAGCTATTTGCCGGTCTCACCCTACTCCTCCCAGAGGCAGGCAGACCACAGCCTGTCGAGGGAGGGGCAGCCGGTGCCTGCAGCTAGCTTTGTCTCTGACACCTCCCTTGAAAGGGAGCCTCAGCCAGCACCCCCTCCCCGGGGCCAGGGCTGAGCCCTCCAGTTCACAGACCCAGGTCCGTCCTGGAGCCGCCCTCCTTTTCTCTCCCGTTGCTCCCCCTCACCCCACCCCGTACTCCAAGCCGGGCTCCCCCAGGCTCTGCTGTTACCACCTGCAGCCTCCTCCACCCATTCCCCTGAGGGTGGTGTGAGAGAAGTCTCTGTGGTGAGCTGGGTCCCCGCCATAGTCAAGGCTGCTCCAGTGGAGAAAGATCTCAAGGGGCAGGGATCCATCCCCCCTTAATCAGACTCTGAGAAGGCACCCTCCCTGGCATCCTGCCAGCTCCCACTAGCCTGATGTAACCCCTCCACCCTCTCTCCTCCCGCGGGGACAGAGACTGGGTCATAAAGGGAGTGTTTGATGTTGGGACCCAAGCTGCGGCTGTTTCTCCCTTCTAGCCAAAGGCAGACTTGCTAATTTGACTAGTTAGAACAAGTTGGAGAAATCCCACAGGTGTAACCCATCGAGTTCTTCGGCTCTGCTCGTCATTACACCCTGTGAGGCCAACAGGGCTCAGCTCACTTTTGGGCTAATTATCAGAGCCAATGAGGAGGCAGAGAATGATTTCCCACCCCCTCCCCCCACCCTATTATGACTCTTCTCAGGAGAACTATCATACACTCCTATACTGACTAGGGAAACGTGGCATAAACTAAGGGAAGAGGAGCTGGTGGCAGAAGTATTTTCAGGAATATGGACGCTTCACCCTCACCCGCCTCCATTTCAACCAAACCACCGATCAGTTAATCAAACAATTTATTTAATATCTCCAGTGTGCCAGGCGTGGTGCTGGGGAATACAAAGACAAAAGTGAAAGTCCCTGCTCTTATTTCCAATAGAGGAGAGAAGGAATTGAGTAGTGGGGGAAGAATGGGGAGATAGACCATATCCTTGGAACCCATTGGCCTTAGCTCTCTCTTGTCCTGCCCCTTCCTCAATTAACCAGGCCATGGAATGGGATGAGATTAGGAAAGTTTGTTTCCTGTGAAGATAAAGATCCTTTCCTCTCTGTCCTCTTCTTCCTTCTTCCCTCCTGTTGTTCTTCCCTCCTTCCAAATAAAGTTGTTCTCTTGGGTTTTTGAGAGACAGAGAGAGAGAGAGAGAGACAGATAGATAGATAGAGAGAGATACACATTTATATATGTATGCATATATTATATAACATACATGTACATATGTATATAGCTGTATATGCAGAATACATATATAAATATAGATTAAATAAGTCTCAAATAAATGCAAGGTAGTTAAATACAAGGTAGTTGGGAGACCACTAACAATTGAGCAGCTAGGTGGTGCAGTGGATAGAGTCCCAGACCAAGAGTCAAGAAGACTCCTCTTCCTGAGTTCAAATATGGCCTCAGACACTTACTAGCTGTGTGACCCTGGGCATGTCAGTTTACCTCAGTTTCATCACCTGTAAAACGAATAGGAGAAGGAAGCAGTGTACCACTCTAGTATTTTTGCCAAGAAAACTCCAAATGGGGCTATAAAGAATGGTCATAAAGAACTGGACGGGACTGAACAATAACAAACAACAATAGTTGGGAGGATGAGGAATGGCTTCAAATCCTTACCTTCCATTTAAGAATCTATACTGAGTATTGGTTCCAAGACAGTAAGGACTAGGCAGTGGGGTTTAGTGATTCACCCAGGATCACACAGAAGTGTCTAAGGTCATATATGGACCTTCTGTCTCCAAGTCTGACTCTCAGTCCCCTAAACTGACTCTTGAAAGAAGTTCTAAACTGTAAGGTGAAGAAGGAGGGTACTCTTAGAATGGGTGACCAATGCAAAGGCAGAGAGGCTAGACATATATTGTGTGAGGAACACAGAGACCTATTTGACTGTTCTGAACCTGGTAAAAACTTTTACTTGACTTTAAGTCTTCTGTCATCATTGACCCCTGAGAAGTTGGATAATGACTGGCATACATGTAGCCATGGGGACAGAGTGAAAAAAATACAGTGAACCTCAGACTCTCGGACCATAGGCAAGTCATGGGTTTGCTGTAAAATGAAGTGGTCATTTTAGATGATCCCTGAAGTCCTTTCCAGCTTACATCCTATGATGCTATGAACTGATGGTCTCTCCAGAGTCCCCTGGGGAAGGGATGTCTGTGCTATACCCTTTACCTGTTTCTGTCATGACGAAGATTCCTGTGTAGGCTGTATGGCTGATGAGAGATGAGAAAGGATGCACAAGCCCTCTGCCCTCTGCACTAGTGGAAGTCAGGATGTGAGTTACTGACAATGTGAGATTTAACTTTTCTTTTCTTTTCTGTGTTCAGTTGACAAATATTTGCACAGTGTAGTTGTTCAGTTGTTTTAGTCCTGTCTGACTCTTTGGGACCTCATTTCAGTTTTTCTTGGCAGATATTGGAATGGTTTGTCGTTTCCTTCTTTAGTTCACTTTGCAGATGAGAATACAGAGGCCAACATGGATAAGTGACTTACCCAGGGTCACTGAAGTTGGGAAGTGTCTGAGGCAGGATTTGAACTCATGTCTTTCTCACCAGTGGCCTGAGGTTCTATCTACCTAGCCGTCTCCTCTTAGGTAATGTTGACAGAGTCATAACTAGGATGGGGGAAATCGATGTTTGACCCCAGGCTGCCAACATGGGAGGAACTTTCCATGCTTACTAGCCTCATACATAGTCCTTGCTCCTTTACTTGGAAATGGGTTCACATTCCTAGAGACATATTGCTATGGCCCAACCACTTCTGATACTCAATTCTCCCTGTGCCCAGCTTCTACTTCTTGCAACATCCTCCACTTTTTCCATTGAAGAGTTGTGAGTCAGTGTTCCCAAGTATCACAGAGACATGAGATTGACATAAGACATATGATCTTTCCTATGTCCAGCTCTAGAGAATTTGTCCTAGGCTCTCGTGCTATGCTTTTCATGGGAGATGACCATGATATTTGTCTTATTCATAGAGAAGAAGCTCACTCGGGACCTCTTTCTCTCCTGGGTTGGCCCTCTTGAGTCTGTCCTCCCTTGGAAATGAGTATCCTAATGCTTGTCTCTACACTCAATAATTGACCTTGTTCCAGTCACCAGAATTCCCAGCTCTCTTCTGCTAGATCTAGCCTCTGTCCTCAAGGACCCTAGAGGTAAGGGATAGCAATACCTGTGACTGCTCCTGAATATGGGCCTTGCTCCTTTCTTCCTTCCCCCATTCCATTTCCCCTTTTAAAGCACGGGTTCTTCAAAGGTGGGAAGCTAGAATCTCAAGTGTCTGGGACCAGTTCTTCTCATACTACCTCTTCTGGGTAGGCAAAGCAGAACAGGGCAAGCCAGTGCATGGCAGGTCTCTCAATATGTGCAGCCCCAGAGATACCTGATCTTGGAACATATTAAAAGGCAAGAAAATAATGTTGTAGGTAACTGGACAATCCTTAGAACTTGGTGGTGAAAAGGATGCTCGCTTGAACATTCCAGGGCATAGTAAATGTCCTTAGATGTCTCTGTCAGGTAGGTAAGTGGCACAATGAATAGTGCACTGGGCCTGGAATCAAGAAGACTCATCTCCCTGAGTTCAAATCTGGCCTCAGGCACTTATTAGCTGTGTGACCCTGGGTAAGTCACTAAACTCTGTTTTTGCCTCAGTTTCCTTATCTGTCAGATGAGCTGGAGAAAGAAATGATGAACCACTCCAGTGTCTTTGCCAGGAAAACCCCAAATGGGGTCAAGAAGAGCAGAGCAAAATGACTGAACAAGAAAGGCATCTCTGTATCTACTTATTTCATTTACTATGCATCTAAGCCCTTCATTTCCTGAAGAACATCTCAACTTTAAAATTTATTCTCTTTGAGGACATCAAAGTTTTTACAACCTTCTCATCAATTTTCAGACAATTCCTGAGAATAATAGAAGGTGCCATTATTGGCTCTGCTTTTTTTTTTTTTGTATTGGAAAAGTTGGAAAAATGGAAAAAAATTGTTACTGGGGAGGTTAATGTGACTTTCCCAAAGGGATTCAGTAGTAGGGTGTGACCTAAAATCCAAGGATCTTGAATCTGACTCGTAAACTCCATGAAATGTGTTCCCAGGGTCTGGCTGCTTCCCGACAGCCACGTAGGGACCCTCCCCAGCTCTTCACATGAAATGGAGAGAGACAGGTTTCAGCCTGTGGAAGAGACAAAAGGGAGGGACTGCAGAGAAGAGCTGGGGCACCACCCGGCCCCACTCTGATGCCATTAGTTTCCCAATATTGAAATAATCTTATGGTGGCCCCATCAGCAGGCTTGGAGCCAATCTTCCCCATTCTCATAAATGATCCCACTGAATCTTAATGAGGGAGATTACAGGGACAGCTTATTGCCTCCTTTGGTGAACTTCATGAGGGATATAGAAATAAACCAGAGGAAGAACTTGAGGCAGGAAATACTGGGCTTATTTCTGACTTAAAGTCTACCTGGGCTAGCTAGGAGAAGTGAATTCAGGCAGACAGCTGGTGGTGTTATTTTAATTGCCTAGAAATCTTTGTTGCTGTTTCCCCCCACCCCCATCCAACTACAATAACTAAAACAAACAGATTATTTTCCTGAGGTATCCAGATCCTTTCAACTTCTCTTTAATCGGTCTGTGCCATAAAAAAGACCAGAATATCAGGCCATGGGGCTTGCAGTGGTCAAGATCCTCATTCAGACCTATTCTTGCAGAAGCTCCCCCTGCACTGGAGGTAATCTGTACTGGTTGCAAGGGAAGACTGATTCCCTCCTGAACCCCTGCCAAGTCTCCTAGAAGCCACAGAGAATGTTCCAGACAGGTCCCCACCTGCCCCCTAGCCCAGCTGGGCCTGAACTACAGGATTGGGAGCCGTAGGCTGTCCCAGACACCAACACGGCTCAAGTATTCTTAATGTTTTTCAGCAACTCTTGGGGTTACTTGGTTGGGAACACGCTTCACATATGGATATTTCATTTGCAAGACTGGAAAACAACATTGATGTTCCAAATGGATTTGCACTGAACCTGGGGTGAGAGGAGGTGGGGAAAGGATAAAAAGAGAGGGGGAAAAAAAGAACAGGGATCTTTTGGTAAAATTTTCTGGAAGGTCAAGGCCAAATCCCTTGTCTGTCTACACAGTAGGGTCTGGATTTTTTCCAATCTGCTAAGCATCAATTTAAGAGGCCCAATGCTGTAGTAATTCAGATGCATCTTGTATATGCTTTCAAAATGGTGCAGCAATCCCCCTTTCTCAAGTAACTATTACCCCGATTAACCCTTTAGCTTTATTTCAGACATTAGACAGACAATTAGAATCTTGTGTTTCTGATAGAATCCCTGAGTGGTTTGATTAAAAAGAAGGAAACAACCCAAAATATCAATCAACTAAGCATTATAGTACAGAATGAAAGAGGCCTTGTATTTCATTTTGCTCAGTTTCCTTATTTGAAATATGGTGAAACTGAGGCCCATAGAGGAGGAGTGATTTGGGAGATGTAGGTTACTGTGAATTAGAGCAGAACTGGGACTAATATTTTTTGTTTTGTTTTTGTTAGTCAACAAGTATGTTTTGGTAGAGGTGTAATATTCAGACAAGAACCAAGGTCTCCTAATTCCTAGTGCTTAGCATGGTGACTGACACACAGCAATCACCTAATAAAAAGTATTCAAATTGATGTTTTCTGTTCCATGTTGAATTTATAAGCTTTTCATTAATTCTTCCTTCCCTTCCTCTCCCCACTCTTCCTATATCCTTCTTTTTCCTCCTCTCTTCTCCCTTCTTCTCCCCTCTCTTTCCTTCCCTTTCTTCCCCTTCTTCTCTTCTCTTTCCTCTCAGTCCCTCAGGAGATAACGTTCCCCAGAATAACAAAGCTATCATATGTCACAGGTGGGATTTGAACCTAGATCTTCCTGACTGAGGCAAACTCCATCCATTATACCAACTGCTTCTCACTTTGTATACAGCAAACACTTATAAATGCCTCTTCGATGATTGCCTTTCATATATTAAATACTTATCAAATGTTTGTCTAATTGAATTAAGGACAACGAACACAGGGGCCTTCTGGAACCTAGGATTTTCTTCGGCTCAGGGTCCCTGCTTTTAAGGGATTCTTTCCTGGCTCCTGATTACATATGAAGAAATGAGCAACCTCCTTGGTTTCCAAGAAGATTTGCTTCACACTTTCCAGTGAAGGCCAAAGGGTTGGTGAGTCAGTACCCATCTAGGACTCAAACAAGGTCCACTAGAGGGACCCTTTGAATACCTAACTTTTGGGTATAGAGGGAACCGGGCAAGAAAGTGAGAGAAAGAGAACCTCAGTATGGAATCCTGGAGACCCATTAAGGGGAACATATTGCATCGATTCAAAGTCCATGGGCAGGGAGACAAGTAACCCAGTGACAGAGGCTTGTGCAGGATTCCATACATAGAAGGCTTTTGAAAAATTTGTTGATGAAACCCATCTGAGGTATTTCCTGGTTTCTGCCAGTGTCTTTTGGAAGGAACTCCATGCAACAGTGCCTGGCACACAATAAACTTAATATCTTCTTGTTGACTGGCTCTCAGTCATTCAAAATTATGGATATGAAACTCATGTGAGTGAACTTTTCCTTCTCTAAAAGACTGACTTTTAATCAGGACACAGATCTGGCCGTGGGCAAAGACTGACCAGTCCCTTTGTTGTTGTTTAGTCATTTTCAGTTTGGTCTATTTCTTTGTGATCCCATTTGGGGGTTTCTTGGCAAAGACACTGGAGTCGAGTCGGTTGCCATTTCCTTCTCCAGCTCATTTTACTGGTGAGGAAACTAAGGCAGAGTTAAATGACTTGCCCAGGATCACATAGATAGTAAGTTTCTGAGGCTAGATTTGAATTCAGCAATATGAGTCTACTTATCTTCAGACCCAGCATTCTTAGCTGCCCTCACCAATTGTTAACATTTTCTATAGACGAGGTCCCTATTCCTGGCCTGAGACTGAGTCCTAACATTTGTTCCAGTATCATCTAAGGAAGACCTATCTTTATCTAAAATTAAAAAAAAAACATATTCTGTCTTAGTATTACTTCTAAGACAGAAGAGCAGCAAGGGCTAGGCAATAGGGGGTTTGAGTGACTTGAGGAAGTGTCTGAGGTCATATTTGAGCCCACTTGGTGCTCTATCTTTTGAGCAACCTAGCTACCCCCAAGAGCATTCTTTATTACTATGCAAAGATGTCTAAGGAGACTTAGAAGGAGTCAATAGTGTCATCTTCCTACATGGAAAATAAAGCTTTGAATCACTTTGAGTGCTTTTATTTTTCATGGGAATTTCCATCTCTGCTAAATTCCTCCTCTGATGCCTTATGGTGATTTCAGGTTCTCAAAAGTTATGACAGGAGGCAGCTAAGTGGCTCAGTGGATTGAGAAGGGAGCTCCTGGGTTCAAATTTGGCCTCAAAAGCTTCTTAGCTGTGAGATCTTGGGTGAGTCATTTAACCCCCATTGCCTAGCCCTTACCCCATCTTCTACCTTAGAGCCAATACACAGTATTGATTCTAAGACAAAAAGAAAGGGTTTTTTTTTTAAATTCATGACAGGGTGTCCTGCGAAATTAGGAAAAAAAAAGTTTTAAGTATGAGCCTGGCTACCCCCAATAGTAGTTCCTTTCACTGTCATCCACTGACATCTGCCCATTGACATTCAGCAAAGAGAAGTACCATCATGACTGAGAGCCAGCTCCTAGTTAGAATGAACTGGGCTCAAGCCCTGCCCCCAACTCACACTGGCTGTGTGGCCTTGGATAAGTCATTGGGCTTCTTGGTGTCCCGGAAAACTCTTCAAATGTGAATTTGTAGAAGAAGGATTGATCTGCATTGGTAAAGGGAATTATCTATATGTGAGGCTCTGAATTCCTCTTCCTCCCCCCCCCCCAAAAAGCCCATAACTAATTATTCCTCTGCTTAGACTGAAAATTCTTACCTCTTTCTCTCCCCATTGAACCAATGATGAAGCTTATCTTTTGCCAATCCTGTGTAGTTCAAGGTCCTCTACTTCTGGGAGAGCTGATGCTTCTTTTCTCATTTGACTTTCCATGTATTTAAAACACATCATTGCTCCCAAAGAGGTGCATCTCCTTTTTGACCACCAAGCTAAATGATGACTGAATAATGTATGATTGCTGAAAGACCCAATTTGGGAGGCTTTATCCATGCAAAAATCCCATTGGTTTCAGTGGCAATTAGCTTCAATGGGAGATTGGCCTGATTAATAATAATACCACCTCCTATTTATAGATCATCTTTCTCCAAGGAGACGAAAGTGCTTTGTAGACATTACCTAATCTGTCCTGACAGCGTTCCCGTAAGGAGGGTCTAGGACTGGCTGATCATTCCTCTCTAATGGAGAATTCACCATCACTAGAGATCTTCAGAATCCAGTGAGATGCCCACTCACTGGGGAGATTGCCGAGGAAGTTCTTGTTCTAGTTCTTTAAGATTCCTTCTAGCTCTCCAGCTCTGGGCCTCTATAAGAAGATGGTCTCAGAGGGGAAAGGTAAGTAGCTCAGTGGATGGAGAGCCAGGCTTAGAGACAGGAGGTCCCAGATTCAAATCTGACCTCAGATACTTCCTAGCTGTGTGATCCTGGGCAAGTCACTTAGCCCTCATTGCCTATCCCTTACTGCTCTCTTGGAACTAATACACAGTGTTGATTCTAAGATGGAAGTTTAGAGTTAAAAAAATTGGCTCAGAAAATGGGTGATAATTTTCCCTGGCCACCCAACAGATATTTCTGAGGCATCACTGTCATTTTCTCATCATGTCCAGGCTATGGGTCAAAACTGCCCTCTTTTCTTTATATCAGTCTTCTTTGTCCATTCCTCTTCCTCTGACTTGGTGTCAGGAAGACATGAGTTCAAATTCTGCTTCAGACACAGATTAGCTGCATGAACCTAGGCAAATCCTCTATTAGCTTCAGTTTCCTCAATAGTAAAATGGATATAATAAGAGCATCAACAAGAGATAGGATGGGTAAAGCACTTTGTAAATGTCAGTTGCTGTTAATATTATTAGTATTAATGTCATTATTACTCTTACTGCTGAGTCAGCTCTGCTTTATGTGTGTAATTCCTTAGTGGATGGTGAGAGTGGGCATAGGGCTGGATCAGCCATTGTCATCAGCCCTTGGAAAGAGTTGAGTTCCTCTTCTGACTGTGATACTGCTTCTGCTTCCTCCTTCTCCTCTCTTCTTCCTCCTCCTCTTCCTCCTTTTCCTCCTTGGCTCCACTGGTGCTTGTGGGGTGAGGAGGGAGACTCCCTTCTTAAAGCAAAATTTCAGTGGTCAGCATTATACTCTCCTCTCTCTGGCATTAAAAGCCATTTACAGGAGCAACTGGGTGGCTCAGTGGAGACAGTCCTAGAGCCAGTCCTAGAGAAACAAGGGGTCCTGACTTCAAATCAGCTGTGTGACTCTGGACAAGTCACATAACCCCCATTGCCTAGCCCTTACTGCTCCTCTGCCTTGGAGCCAATACAGAGTAGTGATTTTAAGACAGAAAGTAAGGTCTTAAAAAAAAAGCCTTTCACAACCTGGCCCAAACCTAATGTTCCAGTCTTTTTGTATATCATTCCCCTTCTCAAGCCCATGGTTCAGTCTGTCTAGAGTTTAGCCAAATTGGCCTTCTTTAGAAGGTACTCCTTCCTCATCTTTGGTTCTTAAATATTCTTTGTTTCCTTCAAGACTCAGCCCAAATGTCACCTTCTTACCTGATCCTCCCATCTCCAATTAAGGTACACCTCTCTTGTGCATGCCTTATAAGGACATTTTGTCTCACTGGAAAGGATGAAAGCTTTCTCAGGGAAGGACATTTTCTTCTTTTCTCTGTATCCCCAGAGGGAACACAGTGCCTAGTACATAGTAGGAGCTTAATACACTGCACACATTAATTTGACAAATTTCAGGGTTGTGCCTTCCGGGTACAGTGTACTGTATTATATGTTAGGAGAGATAAAGTTTGAATAAGATGATTTCTCTGTTTATTGCATCATTATCTATCTATCTATCTATCTATCTATCTATCTATCTATCTATCTATCTATCTATCTATCTATCTATCTATCTATCTATATTTATCCATCTGTCTTTGTCTGTCTATCTGTCTTTCTATCTCTCCATCTGTCTGTCTCTATGTCTGTTTATCTCTCTGTCTATATCTGTCTGTCTGTCTAGTTTATCTTTTTGTCTGTCTGTATTTAATTTATTCTAGTGAGGGACATTACAAAGGTAGTTTAATTCTCATCTTCAAATGGCAGAATTTAAAGGAGTTTGGAGTTGTAGAAAGGCCTTAGATGTCACCCAGGCCACAAGAGGTTTTATAAGAGGAGGGGAGGAGGGACAATTTTGCTCTGTTAACTGTAGAGAACCAAGTCAAAATAAATGGGCTTACATGTGATCAGGAATGACTGTGACTGGGCTTTAGGGAGACCATTCTGAGCAGTGAAGGGATGGACTGTGAAGGAAGCAGAGAAGGTAGAAACTGGAAAGGACGGGACATGGGACAGTAGATGGCTGGGCCTAGTGACATGTCTAAACATCTGCTATCTGTGACAGGGGAGGAGGAACGCTGTGAACTGGAACAAAAAGCATAAAATCTTTTTTGCAATATTGAAAGAAGGATTTCATTTACTTTCTGAAACTGGAAAAGGACTTCAGAAGTCATCTAGTCTAATCCATTCATTTTACAGATAAGTAAACTGAGGCCTATGACATTCAAGGGACTTGCCCAGGGTCACACAGTTTGTGTCTGACCAAAGTTTTTCATCCACCTCTTCCTGACTCCAAGTTCAGTGCCATTGGCCTTAAGATACAACATAATGGGAGAAATAGAAATTCTTTTTTACTCATTACTTTTTTAGCCACCCTTCTTTCTTTTGGTTAATACTTTTTAAAAATGTGGTATAGAGGAAAGAATACTTGTCCTGGAACCAGAGAACTTGGGTTCAAATTCTGCTTGTGACATTATTTTGCGTGAACTTGGGAGAGTCATTTAATGTCTCTGAGCCTCAATTTCCTGCTCTGTAAAATAAGCATGGTCAGATTAGATAACCTTTCATGTTCTTTCTGACTCCAGAGCTGTGACTCAATGATCCTGAAACCTCCTGCCCAAACCACTACCCCTCAGATGGAAGGCAGCTAGAGCCTCTGACCATACTAGGAAATTAGGTCTGGTCCCTGTACCAGTTCAACAGCTAAGCCTTTCTCAATCCTCACCCAGGCCTGATCTCGTCTGGGCTAAGGGAACTTCATAGCTGCCTGGAGCTACTTGATCTGAATCCAGAAGGTTTGAGTCACCCCCTTTCCTTTCCAAGAAATCAAATTTTACAAAATTTACCGGACACTGTGGAATCTTCAGTTAGAGCTGAGAGTGTGAGAAAAGGCTGGAGGTCTAAGATGTTCTCTTTGATGAAGCTGATTGGCTCATTCTGAGTTTCAAAGGTCTGCTCATGAGTTTCATAGATTCCTTCCCCAGCTGTGTGTCCCAGCTTATAATGAATGGATAACCAGAATGGGAGTCAAGCCATGTCTGCATACAGCTGAATTTCAGCTCCATTTATATAAGCTTTTAGTTTTATAAAAGGTTTCTTGAAAATAGCACAGTAACTAAGAATCAAGTTTGAGGGACAAACCAGTGGCTCCAGTACCTTTGAGAAGTGGGCAAGCACCTTCTTTGAACAAAGAACCAACATCCAGAAACAATTGCAGTAATTAACCGTAATTTTCACTACTTTAAACTAATGTTTATAATGAGAATCTCAACATGTGTCCTTTTGGAGCCATGAGTAATGGAGGATTTACACTGTAGGAGGCTGATGGTGGGAATCCCAGAGTTGGCTCTGCTGTTGGTCTTCCAGGTCTTACATAGTCATAGGATCATGTCTATTTTTCTGCTGCTGCTAAAAAGAGGCCATGTGCAGAGGAGAGCAAGTGTCCTCTGGACAGAAGTAACTTTCTGATTATTGTCCACAGGAAACTTGAAGGAACTTAGATGAGAAAATCCCAGTAAGACCTTTGAGTTTTGTCAGGATGGTTCAGATTTCTCAACACCCTATGGGATTTCAACAGATGTGAAAAAGGCAACAGAATGCAGAGAAATTCATACAACTCAAGGATCAGAAGGCCCTTTTCTTTCTCATCTCACATCTTCTTCCCCCTATCCCCTCAACAAAAATTGGGGTAAGAAATTTTAAAATGTCACATAGGTCTTTTTTATGCATAGAAAAGAGAAAAAAGTCAGAATCAATCATGGACAAAAAGGGCAACTTTGAAAGTTACATTTTAAGTTTTTATATGTTTTAAAAGAAAATCAAATTGTACATAATAGAGACTTACAGTTTCATATGTAATCCCTTTTTTTTACTCTGTTTTTATTCTATGGAAATAATCGTTTCATTTGGTATTTGTCAAGTTCAGAATTTTTTTTTAGAAAGAGAAAAAAAAAATCACAGATTGGAACTTTAGTCTAGAGCAGTGGTTCCCAAACTTTTTTGGCCTACCATCCCATTTCCAGAAAAAAATATTACTTAGTCCCCTGAAATTAATTTTTTTTTAATTTTAATAGCAATTAATAGGAAAGCTAAATGCACCTGTGGCCATCACCACCCTCCCTGGATCGCTGCAGCACCCACCAGGGGGTGGTAGCACCCACTTTGGGAATCATTGGTCTAAAGCAAGGACTTACAGGACATTTAGTCCAACTGTTTGCCTTTATATAAAAAGAAACTGAGATGCACAAAGGCTAAATGACATCCAGGTTCACATAGGAAGTATGTGACAGAGGCAGAATTTGAACCTTTGTCCTTTAATTTCAAATTTAGTAATTTTTCTATAGACTTGAGGAATCAGCAGAAGATGAGAGCTGCATAACTCAGGCTTCTCCTAAGTCAAATTTACAAAAAAATCAAGCCATTTCCCAATCGACAAATGGTCTAGAGATATGAATTGGCAGTTAAAAACAACTCTGAGTTAGCACCGTGTACTTATCAGATTGGCCAGTATAGCAACAAAGGAATGTGATAAATTTTGAAGGGGATGTGACAAAATTGGGACACTAATACACTGCTGGTGGAGTTGTGAATTGATCCAACCATTCTGGAGGGCAATTTGGAACTATGTGCCAAGGGCTTTAAAAGACTGCCTGCCCTTTGATCCAGCCATACCACTGCTGAGTTTGTACCCTGAAGAGATAATAAGGATAAATACTTGTACAAAAATATTTATAGCCATTATATGCTCTTTGTGGTGGCAAAAATTGGAAAACAAGGGGATGTCCATTGATTGGGGAATAGCTGAACAAATTGTGGTATCTGTTGGCAATGGAATACTATTGTGATGAAAGGAATAATGAAATGGAGGAATTCCACATGAACTGGTCTCCAGGAATTGATGCAGAGTAGAAGAAGCAGAACCAGAAGAACATTGTACATAGAGACTGGTACACTGTGGCACAATCGAATGTAATGGACTTTTCTATTAGCATCAATGAAATGACCCAGGACTATCCAGAGGAACTTATAAGAAAGAATGCTATCCTCATCCAGAGAAAGAACTGTGGGAGCAGAAATGCAGAAGGAAAACATATGATTGATCATGTGGTCCAATGGGTATATGATTGGGGTATTGGCATTAAAATTGCACTCTATTGTAAATAGTAATAACATGGAAATAGGTTTTGAACCATGATACATGTATAACCCAGTGGAATTGCTTGTCAACTCCAGGAGGAGGGAGGCAAGAAGGGTGAGAAAAATCATGAATCATGTAACCATGGAAAATATAATCAATCAATCAATCAATAATAACAATAAAAAATAACTCAGTCTTCTCCAAAAATTCTTCTATTGTTTCCAAATACTAATTGCCCAGAGGATATGGGAATTCTGTTTCCTGGTATGATCTGATAATCTCTGGACTGCCTCTCTTCTCTTTGTCTAGTAATATGCTGAGAAATGGAGTCAAGACACTTGAATTTGAATCCCAGCTCTGATCCTTATGAATTGCATGACACTGGTCAAATGAATTCATAAGTCTGAGCCTTATCTATGAAATAAGACTCAATATTTATACTATGTTACTCACTAAATATTTTAAAGAAAACACTTTTTAAAGCATGGAAAATTGTATAAATATGAGCAATCATTATTCTTATTATAGCAAAAAATATATTCTCTTCTTTAATGGTGTTCAGATAGAAATGGACAAGTCTCTGTCCTGCTGGTTTCCATTTTATATTTAATATTCTATTAGAAGGTGGAGTCAAGACGGCAGAGTGAAAGATCATAAATTTCAAACCTTGCCCAAAACCTCTTCTAGAAAATTCCCATAGAAAACATCAAACTGTTTTCTGAGCAGAAAATCAAGAAAAAGTCACAGCGAGCCATTTTTTTCCAAACTAGGGAGCCTAGGAAGCCTGAAAGAGAAGTCTTTGGACACTGTAATAGGGACTTTGGCACTGTAGAAGCAGCTCTGAGTGATAGTGATGGTGGCAATCTGCAGTGACAGTGCCCAGGTTTAATAAAGGGACCGAATGCCTGATCAGAAAAAGATCTCAGATGATTCATATTCTAGCACTGGACAGAGGATTAGGTGCCATTTGGCAGGTCTGTGATCTATTACCTACTTCTGGGTCACAGTCCCAGGGTAGAGAACAGTTACAATTATGAGGAACAAGATGTCCTTTCTCTATAAGGACCATAGTACAGACCTGGAGGAAAGTAACCAGACCCCTCTCCTGATCATAGCATGACAGAAACACTAAAAAACTTCAGATAAAGCTATGAAAACAGGAGGGCAAAAGCTCAGGCCTGTTACCCCCTCCAGATAATACAGTCAATAAATAAGCTAGAAAAATGAGCAAACAACAATAAAAAAGAACCCTATCATAAAAAAATGTATACTATATTGACAGGGAAGCTCAAGACACACACAGAAGACAAATATTTTAAAACATTTACAAGTAGAAGCTCAAAAAAATGCAGACCAGATGCAAACCCAAGAAGATTTTCTAGAAGAGCCAAAGAAAGATATAAAAAGGACAACAACAACAAATATTTAAAAAATTAATCAGCATAGTACAGAAAAAACTGGGGAAAGAAATAAGAACCATACAAGAATTTATCAAAAGAGAATTAACAGGGGGGCAGCTGGGTAGCTCAGTGGATTGAGAGCCAGGCCTATAGACAGGAGGTCCTAGGTTCAAATCCGGCCTCAGACACTTCCCAGCTGTGTGACCCTGGGCAAGTCACTTGACCCCCATTGCCTACCCTTACCAATCTTCCACCTATAAGTCAATACACAGAAGTTAAGGGTTTAAAATTAAAAAAAGAAAAAAAAAAGAGAGAATTAACAGGGGCAGGTAGATAGTACAATAGATGGTGAATCAGGGAACTAGGTTCAAATCAGACCTCAGATATTTCCTAGCTGTGTACCCTGGGAAAGTCACTTAACTCCAATTACCTACTCTTGCTCTGTTTCTGTCTTAGAATTGACAAACAGAAGGTAAGAATTTTTTTTTTAAACCCTTGTACTTTGGTGTATTGTCTCATAGGTGGAAGATTGGTAAGGGCGGGCAATGGGGGTCAAGTGACTTGCCCAGGGTCACACAGCTGGGAAGTGGCTGAGGCCGGGTTTGAACCTAGGACCTCCTGTCTCTAGGCCTGACTCTCACTCCACTGAGCTACCCAGCTGCTCCTAAGAATTTTTTAAGATAGAATTCACAGCTTGGTTAAAAACAACAAAAAAAAGTCAAAAGAATATTCTATGATGCACAGTTGACTAAAATAACTGCTTTTTAAATCCAAAATAGATATTATTTTTATTATTTATATTGTTATAATTTTTGTGATATTATTTAGATAAAACGGCCCTAGGACAAGTTAGTCATCTATCATTACTGTTCTACATTTAATGTTCTAAGATCTATTGCTTATGTGTTTAAAATAATTTCTTTTTATAGTTGAATAAAAGTTTAAGACTATAAGTTCCACCTCTGTTCACTCACTGAAAAAATCCTCAGGATAACTCCACCAATAGAGATGTTATGTGCCTCATCATGTTCCCACCTAACTCGGAGATTATAAAGATTTGGTTTGGGAACTTCTATAATTTTTTAATTTCATTTTCACTTAAAAAATTTTTCCCCCATGGTTACATGATTCATTTTCTCTCCTTCTCCTCTTCCTTCCCCACTCCCAGAGCTGACAAGCAATTCCACTGGGTTATACATGTGTTATCACTTGATAACCATTTCCATATTGTTCATTTTTGTAATAATCTTTTAAAACCCAAACCCCAAATCCTATACCCAAATAAACAAGTGGTAAATTATATGTTTTCTTTTGCATTTCTACTCCCACAGTTCTTTCTCTTGATGTGAACAGGATTCTTTCTCATAAGTCCCTCAGGATTGTCCTGGATCATTTTATTGCTATTAGTAGCAAAAATGATTACATTTGATCTTTCCACAATGTTTCAGTTTCTGTGTACAGTGTTCTCCTGGTTCTGCACATTTTACTCCACATCAGTTCAAGGAGGTCTTTCCAGTACATCTTCTATAAAAAGTCTCAAAAATTCATAGATTAATGTTAGATTGAGGTGATTGTGGACCAGTTGTCTGTGATGGTGCTTGAGCTCTAATGGATCTCATTGGTTGAATTCTACTTTAGAATATTTTGAGGCTGTTTTAGTGGTATGTAGATTTATTTCTCATCAGTCCATAAAAGATACTGAAATTTTGATGAATGATTCTAGTTACCAGATAATTTCTTGATAGATATTTATTAGGTGATAAATGTTTATAGCTTATAATAATATGTTGTTCAGTTTCTACTATCTCCCCATTGATCACTAATTCCTGGTTTCCAAGGATAGCCCTTTCATAGTTTCTGGTGGTAACGGTCAGCATCTAAATTGTCATCAGAAACTCCTTCATTTTCACAAATAAATCGACATGACAGTCATTTGTTTGACACCTCTTTATTGATATATTTTTGTCTGAATCCTTGTAGATGTCACTTGTGGAAGGCCTTTTGATTCTATTCTCAGATCTCATCTATTTCCAAGACTCCATCCAGAGGTAACCCACTTTTGGTTGCATCAAACACATGCAATGCAGCATACTTATTTTTTAAAACATTTATTAATATTCATTTTTAACATGTTTACATGCTTCATGCCCCTACTTTCCCCTTCACCCCCCGCTTTCCCCCCACCCATGGCCGAAGCACATTTCCACTGGTTGTAACATGTGTCCTTGTTCAGGGCCTATTTCCAAATTGTTGGTAGTTGCATTGGTGTGGTAGTTTCGAGTCTACATCCCCAATCATGTCCGCCTCAACCCATGTGTTCAAGCAATTGTTTATCTTCTATGTTTCCTCTCCTGCAGATCTTCCTCTGAATGTGTATAGCTTTCTTTACCATAAATCCCTCAGAGCTGTCCTGGGTCATTGTATTGCTGCTGGTATAGAAGTCCATTACATTCGATTTTAGTACAGTATATCAGTCTCTGTGTATAGTGTTCTTCTGGCTCTGCTCCTTTCGCTCTGCATCAGTTCCTGGAGGTCTCTCCAGTTCTCCTGGAACTTCTCCAGTTTATTATTCCTTTTAGCACAATAGTATTCCATCACCTGCATATACCACAGTTTGTTCAGCCATTCCCCAATTGAAGGGCATACCCTCCTTTTCCAGTTCTTTGCCACCACAAAAAGCGCAGCTATAAATATTTTCGTACAAGTCTGTTTATCTATGATCTCTTTGGGGTACAAACCCAGCAATGGTATGGCTGGGTCAAAGGGCAGGCATTCTTTTATAGCCCTTTGAGTATAGTTCCATATTGCCAGCCAGAATGGTTGTATCATTTCACAACTCCACCAGCAATGCATTAATGTCCCAATTTTGCCACATCCCCTCCAGCATTCATTACTCTCCCCTTCTTTCATTTTAGCCAATCTGCTAGTGTGAGGTGATACCTCAGAGTTGTTTTGATTTGCATTTCTCTAATTATTAGAGATTTAGAACACTTTTTCATGTGCTTATTGATACTTTTGATTTCTTTACTTGAAAGTTGCCTATTCATGTCTCTTGCCCATTTTTCAATTGGGGAATGGCTTGATTTTTTATACAATTGATTTAACTCCTTGTATATTTGAGAAATTAGACCCCTGTCAGAGTTTTTTGTTATAAAGATTTTTTCCCAATTTGTTGTTTCCCTTCTGATTTTGACTACATTGTTTTTGTTTGTACAAAAGCTTTTTAGCTTAATATAATCAAAACCATTTAATTTACATTTTGTAATTTTCTATAACTCTTGTTTGCTTTTAAAATCTTTCCTTTCCCAGAGATCTGACAGGTATACTATTTTGTGTTCACTTAACTTTATATTCCCTCTTTATATTCAAGTCATTCACCCATTCTGAATTTATCTTGGGGTAGGGTGTGAGATGTTGATCTAAGCCTAATCTCTCCCATATTGTTTTCCAAATTTCCCAGCAGTTTTTGTCAAATAGTGGATTCATGTCCCAAAAGTTGGGCTCTTTGGGTTTATCGTACACTGTCTTGCTGACGTCATTAACCCCAAGTCTAGTCCACTGATCCTCCCTTCTATCTTTTAGCCAGTACCATATTGTTTTGATGACTGCTGCTTTATAGTATAGTTTAATATCTGGTACTGCTAGGCCCCCTTCCTTCACATTTTTTTTCATTATTTCCCTTGATATTCTTGATCTTTTGTTATTCCAAATGAAATTTGTTATAGTTTTTTCTAATTCAGTAAAGAAGTTTTTTGGTAATTTGATAGGTATGGCGCTAAATAGGTAAATTAATTTGGGTAGAATGTTCATTTTTATTATGTTAGCTCATCCTACCCATGAACAATTAATGGCTTTCCAATTGTTGAGCTCCAGTTTTATTTGTTCGGAAAGTGTTTTGTAGTTGTTTTCGTATAATTGCTGAGTTTGTTTTGGTAGATAGATTCCCAAGTATTTTATATTGTCTAGGGTGATTTTAAATGGTGTTTCTCTTTCTACCTCTTGCTGCTCTAATGTGTTGGAAATATATAGAAATGCTGATGATTTATGTGCATTTATTTTGTATCCTGCCACTTTGCTAAAGTTGTTGATTATTTCTACCAGCTTCTTAGTTGATTCTCTAGGATTTTTTAAGTAGACCATCATATCATCTGCAAAGAGTGATGGCTTAGTCTCCTCATTGCCTATTTTGATACCTTCAATTTCTTTTTCTTCTCTAATTGCTATTGCTAGTGTTTCTAGTACTATGTTGAATAATAGAGGTGATAATGAGCATCCTCGCTTCACTCCTGATCTTATTGGGAAGGCTTCCAATTTATCCCCATTGCATATAATACTTGTTGATGATTTTAGGTATATACTGTTTATTATTTTTAGGAAGGGTCCTTCTATCAGCATACTTATTTTTAACGTTTCCTGTTGCTCAGAGAAGTGATAGTTGATTGTTCCAGAATTATTTCTGAACGTTTTAGAGTCATCATTGCTATTACTATTCTTCTTATTATTACTACACTAAATATGTTACTTCCCCTCAATCAAACTACTAACTCCATGAGGGCAGGGACTGCAATGTTTTCCATCTTCATGTTCCCGGAATCAGACAGTGATCTGCATCACTACGTTTTTAATTAATGTTTGTCAAATGAATATCTCAATGAATGAATGACTAACTTGGAGGCTTGACAGTAATATGATTCTTCATTACCCTTAGTCCTTCCTACTGTGGCCCTTCCCTATAACTAGCTTGTTGGTACCATTCCTCTCCTGCCTTTGCTGGTCCAGACTGGCAGGTTCGGCTTCCATTAACCATTTGGCAAGCTATTGCTGGTTCTGCCACTCAATGCATCAAGACATAAGCTCCACCTCTATCTAATTTTGCGTTGAGCTCAAGCAGTTGCTCTGATAATTGGGATCATTCTCTGCAGGCAACCTGACTTGTAGAACTACTCTACTGTAATTGCTTCAAGGTAACTAAGTGGCACAGGAGATAGGGTTTGGAGCGAGGAAGATTTGAGTTTGAATGTTGCCCCAGACACTTATTTCTTGTATAAACCTAGGCAAGTCAGTTTTTCTATACTTTAGTGTCTTCCTTTGTAAAATGAGAATAATAATAATAGCATAAAATTGTCCTAAGGATTAAATAAGTTAACCTATATAAAGTGCTTTGCAAATCTTTAATCACTACGTAAATTCAAGTTATTGTTGTTGCTATTGTTATTAAAGTTAGGATATCAAAAATTTATTTTTTCAGTTTTTCCAGGTTGCCAGTTGTATGATATATCAGTTCTTGGAATGACTGACTTTTTTTGATTTTTCATGACTTGCTGGTTTCATCCATTCTCTTCCCCTGAAATAAATGACTGTATAACTTGAAGAAACATCAAAAAAAAGTTCATTTACTTAACTAGCCCTTCTGTGTTGTAGTTGTGCATTAAAGATATAATTGGGGTGGAGATAGAATGCTGAATGTGAGATGATTATCTGGATCATTGAAATCCCTTAAACACGCTTACTAGAATTTAGAAAACTAAGTTGGGGGGGGGGCAAGTAAAGCAATTCTAACTTTGAATTTTCAGAAACAATGTATGTAGAGAGACAGTAAGAAAGATCTCCATTTTTTAAATCTTGCTTTGAGTGCAATAATAATGTACATCTTGTATTAACCTCCCTACTTCGACCTTTGCCAAACCATGCTGGCTTTTCCAAAGCTCTCCATTTATAAAAGCTTGCTCTTCTCCCTGGAGAATGAGTGAAAGAGCCTAGTCCACTCACAGAAAGGGAATTAGGTGTGGTGTTGAGAATATCTCAGTCCCTGTCTGCTGGGGAAGAAGGGAGTGGGTGAATGTAATGATTGGGTATCTGCCAAGTGACCTGTAGGCTATGTACCATTTTTGTTCTTCTCAAGCATGAGAACAGGGATGCCCTAAACCCTTGGAAACTCTGCTTTGGGAAGGTGTCCTATCCTGCCTATGAACCTGAAAGGGTGAGTACAACTCTGAGCATACTATTACCAGGAGGCAAATGAACTCAAAAGGAAGGATTCCTTTACTTCTCTCACCTGCACACTGTCTGCCACCACCCACTACCTCTGGGAAAAAAAGGGTGGTAAGGATTACACTGACTTCCACTCAATGATTTCTCCAGGTAGAAACAAGAAATGTAAGGTGACTCTAGTTTCCAAAGCACCTGTATCCAAAACAAAACCCAGGCCCTCCTGGCATCTCAAGGCATGCTTTGATCCCCTCTGTGGAAATCTTACTTAGAGAAATGGCCTTTAGTCACAAACTCCAAGGGATAAGGTATCACCTGATCTTCAGTGAAATTCTCATCTAAGAAATGGGGCAAGTCAGAATCCTCTAGGCAAATGCTTGGAGGGGTTGCTTTGTCTTCTTTCATAATTCTTGTCTTACAAGCTTTCCTGTTCTTGACACTGAGGTTTCTAATTGCAAAACTGAATTCTCCCAAAATTGTGAACCATCCCTAGGCTGAACTCTTTGAGATGAGGAATGATTAGAAAATAAAACAGATAATTTTAAAAATAAATATTTTACAGGAATGAATTAAAAAAGGATGTATTGTGTTTACTATGTGGCAGGCATTGTGGTGAGCAGAAAAGATATAAATAAAACAAGATAGCCTTGCTTTCAGGGAGCTTATATACAACTTGAAGTAGATAATACAAATAAGAAACTGGTAGACAGAGGAGGATATTTTATTTTGAGGAGTCACAGGAATGATTAGTGGAGCTATAGAGGAGTCAATGGATGTTTCTGTTTCAGAAGCAAGATCATATTGATTTTTATTACTATTATCAGAGCAAAGAAGTGAAAGGGGGGGTAAGAGGTGGGGAGGTGATACACTCTGAATTAAGTCAAATGGCCTGGAGATGGCTGAAATGGAATATGAAACATTGTCTGGAGTCTAAATCTAGTTGGATACAGTAGGATATTTGCTTTTGCCCTGGATGATTATCTATTCATCAAGTTTCACTGATACAGGTATAGCATCTTAGACATAGAAACCCATACAAATATATAAGAAGGACCATTCCCTAAAGAATATAAGTGAGCAATTTTCAAAAGACAAAGACATGAAAGAATTTTCTGAAAAATTAATAGTAAGAAAAATCAAATGAAAACATCCCTGTGATTTTTAATCTCACACCTATCAGACCATTTTAGATGGAAATGCAAGGAAAAACATTTGAGTGAAGAAAAAAACCCAACCAAACATTGCCAAACATTCATACATTTCTATTGTAATCTTTTTCTTTCTTTTTTTCAAGGTTTTTTTTAAAGCCCTTACTTTCTATCTTAGTATCAACACTGTGTATTGGTTCTAAGGCAGAAGAGAGGTAAGGGCTAGGCAATGGGGGTCAAGTGACTTGCCCAGGGTCGTACAGCTAGGAAGTGTCTGAGGCCAGATTTGAACCCAGGACCTCCTGTCTCTAGGCCTGGCTCTCAGTCCACTGAGTCACATAGCTGCCCCTTACTGTAATCTTTTTCAAGGGTACAGGATAGATCTGCTTGAAGCTTGGCTTATTTTTGAAGAAGAAGAAGAAGAAGAAGATGATGATGATAACAATAACTAGTATTTACATATCACCTTAAAGTTTGCAAAACACTTTATATTTGATATCTCATGTGCTATTATTATCCTCATTTTACAGAGGAGGAGTCCAGCATAGACAAAGGGTAAGTATCTTAGGCAGGATTCAAATTCAGATCTCCTTCATTCCAAATCCCACACTCTAGCCACAATGCTGTGTAGCTATGTAAAATAGTAATTTCTCTTATCTTACAAAACTTTAAGAAAAATTTACCTGGATCATAGGTTATATGCTAGCAATAAGAAACAATCAGAATATTTGTTGGTCCTCCCCTAATGCCTACTTGTGTCAGGAAGGTGAGCCTGGGCTCTTTGAGATTATGCTAATGGAGGGCAATAATTGGCAGGCTCTGCCAAGCTGAAAAAGCTTCAGGTATAGGCTCATCAATGTACTAGAAGTCTGTCCTCAAAGGTATAATCAATTAATCAATAAAACATATTCTATGTACCCTAAACTATGTTAGATACTAGAGAAATAAAGACACAAATAAAAGTTTCTGTCCTCCAAGTGCTTACACTCTCTTTAAAATATTATTATTAATATTTATATCACCTACATTTCCCAGCATATGTCATTCTCATACTTCCTTGAGAATCATAGCTTATAACAAAGAGAAAAAAATCAAGCCAAACTAGTCCACATTTTATTCAAGTTTGAAATTATACACAGTTTTCCACAACCATAGTCTCCTGTCTCTGCAAAGAGTAATGGGAGGCTCATGTCATGCCATGTCCCTTTTGGGGTGCAAAGTGAATTCATGACAGTTTCACAGCTTGCAGTTTCTACTGTTTTGCTGTCCTCCCAATTTGCATTATTGTAATCATCGTGTATATAATTTTGCCTGGTTGTGCTTTCTTTATTTCTCCTAAGTTCATAAGTTTCTGAATTCATCAGACTCATCATTTCTAACAATGCAGCAATGCATCTAATACACAGGAATGCATGAGACGTCGATTGTATTAGGGATATGAATATAGGAGAGTCCTTGCCTATAAAAGTTTATATTAAAGTAGAGGAAGGAAAGGAAACAAAATACGTACATACGTTCACAATACTTGCATGTATGCATGTGTACCTATACCCACATATATCATATTACCAATACACACATGAATGCAGATGCATATATGGGTCTTTATGCACACATATATATGCAGATACAAATAAATTAAAAGGTCATGTTGTGCTGGGGTGAAGCACTGACAATTGGGAGATTAGGAAGTGGCCCCTTGTAGGAAAGAGGAGATATAGAGCTGAGCCTTGAAGGAAACTAGAGATGAAACATCAAGTGTGATATGTGTGATATATGTCAGAATTACTTTAGTCATTCCCCAATGGATGCTTTCTATTTTATTTCCTATAATTTATTGTTACAAATAGGGGGTGGGAGGCTGATATAAATATCTTGCTATGAGGTCCGAGGACCTATCTTTTGATTTTTGGCAAGCTTGGGATAGAAGCTGATTCTCATGCTGTGGGATCTCTGGGTCAAAGCTCATGAGCATTTTCATCAGTGTCTCGGCATTATTTCATATTGCTTTCCAGAATGGTTGGACAAATACTCAACAAGCAGCTTGCATTGTGGTGGGGGGACCTATCTAAATTCTGAGGAGCTTGTTATACAAAATATCAGAAATATCCACCAAGCTCAGGAGCAGTTTGGATCTGGGTTGGTGTATGGAACACCGACACCAAAGAAAGTCAGAGATTCTTGAAGTATTTCTTACTTACCTGTGAACTGCAAACAGGGTCCTTTAAGTTCCATCCAATGATTCTTTAATCACTAGAAGGTGAAAAGAATAAAGCAAAACCCCATCAACCTTAAAATTTAAAGCACATTGGCCACAAATGCCTGAGTTTCCTCTGGAAAGCCATCTTTATGCCAATCCAAATCATAACTGAAAATGACTGAACGACAACAAGCTAAATAAGAGATAAATAGGAAATAATTGATAGAGGGAAAGGATTGGAATTAAGAGGTGTTGGGGAAGGCTTCCTGTACAAGGAGGGATTTTAGGTGATACTCAAAAGAAGTCAGAGAAGGGTTAGGAGAGCATTCCAGGCATGAGAATCAGCCAGAAAGAATGCCTGGAAACAAAAAATGGAGTGTCTTATTCTTGGAACAGTCAAAAAATGGCTGTCACTTAATTGAAGAGTACATGTTGGGGAGTAAGAAGACTGCAAAGGTAAGAGAAGGTTAGATATTTTGAAGGGTTTTAAATGCAAAACAGAGCACTTCATTTTTGCTCTTGGAGACAATAGGGAGTCACTGATGTTTATTGAGTAGGAGGGTGCCATTATACACCTGCACTTTAGGGAAATCACTTTAGTGGATGACTGGAGGATGGACTTGGAGAGGGGAGAGATTTGAGGCAGACCTGGCAGCAAGCTATTATAATAATCCAAGTATAAAGTGATGAGGGCTTACACCTGAGGGATGACAGAGTCAGAGGGGAGAAGGAAGTATATTTGGGGAGCCTGAGAAGGTGAAATTGAGGGTTTGGGCAATAGCTCAGATATGGAGAGAGTGAGGAGTTTAGCATGTCTACTATGTTGTGAACAAGAGGGACTAGGAGGATGGGGTTGCCCACTATAGTAATGGTGAAGGTGTGTTTTGGGAGGGGAAGATTTAGGGGGAAAGGTAATGAATTCTGTTTTGGACATATTGAATTTATGATAGCTACTGGACATCCAGTTTGAGATGGCTGAAAGGCAGTTGGAAATGTGAGGCTGGAATCAGCAGAGGAATTGAAGCAAAAAAAAAAGATTTGACAATTTTACAATGGTAATTAAATCCATGGGAGCTGTTGAGATCATCAAGTGATATAGTATAGAGAGAAACGAGAAGAGCACCCAGGACAGACCTCTAAGAGACATCTACTGTTAGAGTGAATGATCTGGAAGAAGATCCAGCAAAGGAGACAGAGAAGGAGCAGTCAGATAGGCAGGAGAACCAGGAGAGACCTAGAGAGAACAGAGTATCAAGGTGGAAAAAGAGTGGTCACAGGCCACAGAGAATGAGGGTAGAGAAAAGACCTCCAGATTTGGCAGTGAAGAAATTATTGGTACCTTTGAAGAAAACAGTTTTTTGGAATGATAAGACCAGAACCAAATTGAAAAGGTTTAAGACAAGAATGAGAGGAGAGAAAATGGAAGCACCTATTTTAAATGGCTCTTTTTAAGGAGGCTAATTAGAAAGGGAAGAGACACAGGACAATAGTTAGCAAGGATGGAAGAAATAGAGTGAGAATTTTTTTCAGGCTAGGGAAGTCATGGACATCTCTTCTATTACATAAGTAATATGAAATGGGCTGGTAGACAGTGATTTCAACTAAACCAATAATACACATGACAGTTATAACAGTTTAGATGAAAAACATAAAGGAAAGAACACAAAAGAGATTTTAAACTGAGTGTTGTGTAATTAGTACCAAGTTTGACATTGAAAATTCCTTTGTTTCTTTGCAGAAGTGGGGGTCTGTGGGTATGTGGTGTTTCGTTTATTATCAGAGTCAGTTGATAACTTAGCTAGTTTTTGCTGAGCTGCCCCTCCCACCCTGATCTTTTTTATTTTACTGTCCCTCCCCCTACCCTGGTCTTTTTTATTTTACTTCCAACAGATGATTTGATAGGAAGGAGTGGAGGAAAGGTTATATTTGAAAAACGAGGTGATAGAAAAATAAAAAAAAGTAACAATTACACTTAACAGAAATATTAAAAACCACATGAAATGATGAGAGATGCCCTACTTTGCCAGTTTTGGCTCTCTCATCAGGCTGTGGTGATGACATAAGAGGGTAGGTCATTGAACTTCTTTGAGTTTAAGCCAAGATTAGAGCCAGACTCACATCTAATGTCCACAGCTAACTTCCTAGACCATTTTAAAAAATTACCATGAAGAGAAAGATTGAGGGAATATGTTTATAGGTCCAAGAAGAATAGTAAAAGTTTGTAAGCATTTAGGGGTTTTAGTCCATAAACCTTTATGTGCCCTCCATGCAAACATTCACTTTTAAAAAAGGAAAGAAAAATTGAAGGAACTCACACATGGATGTTAGGGCAAAAATGTTTCTCATTTTTGTGTAAAACCCAACCATATGAGTTATTTAAATTGAGGTGTATGTTTATAGAATGGTAGACTTAGAAGAGATCTTGAAGACCAACTAGTTCAAGCCTTTTTCTATGACATAGAAGCAAACTGAGGTCCAGAAAGAGGGAGTCAATTGCTTAAGGTCCCATGAAGGTAAGTCAGATCTAGGTTAGATGCTGAGGTTTCCAGACTCCAGGACAAAGGGGTCTATCATCTTCAAATTGGTTTTCAAATTGAAGGAGACGTAATGAATCTGTGTTTCCATGTGTTTCACAAACTTTGAAATGTAACTGCTTGTGAATGGAAATTGGAGAATACCATCGCTCACTTTATTTCCTCCATGAATTTTTCTCCAGTGTAAATGACATATGATAAACCATGTAGAAGCTATATCATATTACTTACTGTCTTGGGGAAGAGGAGGAGGCTGGAGGAAGGAAGGGAACATGGATCATAAAATTTCAGAAAAAAATTTATAAATATATTGACATAAAAATTTAAAAAGAAAAAAAGAAATGTAACTGCTTACTCATATATGCCTGTTTTCCTCACTGGTACAAGCATAATAAAGCCTAAATCCTTTTTCACTAGACAACCCTTCAAAAACTTAAAGGCAACCATAACGTCCCAAGTCTCTAGTACCTTCAAGCCATCCTTATAAGGTTCCTAGTTCTCTCCTCACGCTGGTCACTCTCTAGTGAATTCATGCTAGTTTACCAATATGCAATGTATTACAATAACAAGAAATAATACTTTAAATGGAATCTGACTACTTTAGAGAGCATTATGATCATCACCTTCCTTAATTAGAACATGGACAAGTTGGGGAGGAAATTACGGAGTGGGAACAGGGACTTAAATCAATAAGCATTCACTTAAGATGTGATTTGAAATTGAGCCGTGTACTATTACAGAAAGAGATTTATGAGACATGGTCCCTCCCCTTGAGGAACTTACAATCAGTCTATTTTAGGGAAACAAAAAAATGTATAAAAGTGATGGAATGTTTGGTAATACTAAACTTAGTGATTCACTTGTCTAAAATAGTTTAAGTTTTATAAAGTACTTTCCCTAAAGCAATCTTGTTGGAGAGACAAAGAATTTCTCTCTCCATTTTATAAATATAGAAATCAAAATTCAGAAAGGTAACTTGCCTAAAGTCACACAGATAGTAGATATTAGAGATGGGATTTAAACCTACATCTCCTGATTGCAACCATGATGCTCTTCCCATTACAAGAGAAATTTATAGGAGAGATTTATATCAGTGTGAATGAGAATAATTGAAAAACTGAGTGAAGAAAGAACTCATATTCCTGCATTTTTCTTGTCATACACTCTTCAGTGAAGGCCAAACTATATTTGCAAGGTTGGATGATTTTTGGAGAACAAATGTTTTTTTCCAGAGAAACAAATAACTTAACCAGAAACCATCACAGGAGACCCTATGATGATGTTCTCTATTTCCTGTCCTTTTAAACACTTTAGATAATGTGCATATTTTCTGTTAAAATTTTTTTTGAGCTAGTTAGATGTTAAATTGAAACATGTCACTTCTCTGAACCCATTGAGTGAAAGAAGGGAAAAAAATAAGGTCTTACCAACTGCTTATTGGACTGAACAGCATTGGAAGGACACAAACCATTCTCATAATCAGACTGAGGGCCTGAAAGGGGAAACATTTAACCCCTTACTAGGCCTTTATGGAATTCAGATTTTGATCAGTGTTAGAAAGTTTATATAGCTCAGTACAATATCTAAATATCCTGGTGTTCGCTAAAAGAGCTAGAATGGGCTTCTGGAAGGAGCACAGAATGGGAGTGAAACAGGTTCAGCTCCCGTTCATTCTAGCTTGCTTACTCCACTTGAGCCTTGTAGCTTTATAATAGCTAGCTGATCTGTTTCTGTTGTGATTTCCAGTGAAACATAACTGTGGGAGATGTTGCAATGGGGGCTTTCACAAACTTGTTTTCTGCTCTCATTTGTCATTTATGGTCAATCCACTGAATTTCAATTTCCATTTCTTTCAAGGGTAGGTGAATAGGAAACAAGGCTAGAAACTCTTGGTACTGGCACAAGGAAGGAGTGGATGGAGGGAGTATGAGCAGGAAAAATGCAATTTCATGTGGTAAGATATCAAGAGACAAAATTCAGCTACAAGGAAAATGCATTTCATATATGAGATTCATTTCATGATTAGGGTACAAGACTCAATCCATTGGAAAAAATTTTTTAAACCCTTAATTTCTGTATATTGGCTCCTAGATGAAAGAGTGGTAAGGGTGGGCAATAGGGGTCAAGTGACTTGCCCAGGGTCATACAGCTGAGAAGTGTCTGAGGCCGAATTTGAACCTAGGACCTCCCGTCTCTAGGCCTGACTCTCAATCCATTGAGCTACCCAGCTGCCCCTATTGGAAAGATTTTCAGTGCTGTGAGATCAAGTCACAGACATTCAAAAAAGGGAGGTTATGACAAAGTTTTCTTTTTTTTCTCCAGCTGAAATTGAATTTTTCTCATGTCTCATTCTTTTCATTTACATTGCAATAGTCATGTTAATGGTTTTTTCCTTCTGGTTCTGTTTCATTTTAAAATAATTTAATATAAAACTTCTATTCATCGCTGTATTCTTCATATTTATAATTTCTTATGGTACAACAATATTCCATTATAATCATGTTCCAGAATTTATTTAGCCATTCTCAAATTGCTGGTTACTTACATCTCCCTTTCCTCTATGTAGTTCTTAGTTATAAAAAAATTATTGCTATAAATACTTCAGTATATAAGAGATCTATCTTTTTATCATTTACCTTCTTGGGAATTAAGAAGGCAGCAAGATTACTGGGTTAAAGGATATGACTCTTTTAGTCGCTTTCTTATTTTAAATACAAACTGATTTTGAGAATGGTTTGACCAATTCACATCTCCGTAAGCAATGTTGTTGTACCTGTCTTACCATATTGCTTGTTCCTATCTGTTGTCATCTTTGCCAGTTTGCTAGTTGTGATGTGAAATCTCATAGGTTTTTTTTTAAACTTGTTTTTAAGTTATTAGTGATTTGGCGCAATCTCTCCCTATGATTGCTAATAGTTCATAAAACTTCACAAAAGAATTCTTCATTCATATCCTTTCATTATTATCTACTAAGAAGATAATTTTTGGTCTTTTATATGAGTTAGTTTCCTAGTTAGCTTGAATGTCAGACTCTTTTCAGAAACGTCTGAAGCAAATATTTTTCCCACCAATAGATCACAATACTGTAGATTGTTTAAGAATTATGGGGACCATAGGATTTAGAGCTTCAATCTCCTGATTTTACAAATGAGAAAGATGAGACCCAGAGCAACAAAATAACAGCCAAAGCTACTTCAGGATGTTATCAAACCCATGAGTGAAAACTATGTTTTCTGACTCAAGATCTATTTTTTCCCCTAATATACCACTGTGTTGCTCATCTTTACAAACGTCTAAGCACTCCCAAAGTGTTGGATGCCCCAGAGTGATGAAGTTGATGTTCAGAGTTCCTAAGAAGAGAAGTATGAGGACTATATTCTTCATAAATAGATCTGGTTATAGGTAGCCCTGAAATAGTTAGGGTAAATATGGGCAGTTGCCATGGAGAAAATGCTCCTTGGGAGGTAATATACCTCACAAACAAAAGATTTACAAAAGAAGAGGTACGGAGGGAGAACTTTAAGTGGAGAAATAGGTGTTAAAAGGAATTAATAACAAAAATAAGGAACAAATAAAGGAGGAAGGGAAAGATACTCAAATGAGTAATGAATTTGTGAGCTCATTCGGTAGTGTGTTAAATGTTTCACAATAGCCTATCAAAAGATATAGACCTGGAGTACTTTCATTATTAACATTTTCTTCATCAATTTCTTAATTCTGGACCACCAACAAAATAACAAATCAAACCTTGGATTGTGGCATTTGCCTTTTTCCAAGGTGTAAATGCTCACACTGAAAATTTAACTATTTGCTTTTTGTGAGTCGGTTCAAGCTTACTTCTGCACATGCCTAATTCTCATTACTTTACACGTCCCCTCTAATAATACTGGTTACAACCTATCCAAGCTTTCTCATTCTCCCTTGTTACTTTCTGTTAATGTGAAAGTGTCAGTGGATCACTTTTTCTGTCTACCCATAATCCTTTCCTTGCCCAGCCCATCTTCTCTTCCTAGCATATAGTTTCTTGGTGGCATCTTTTAATTTTCTTCTTCTTCTCCAAGTTTGATTCTTCAAAGAACCAAAGTTTTTCATTGGTTACAAGTAGCAGTCTTCTTAAACCCATAATGACCTCCTCTCTTGTCCTCTGTGTGACACTCTCTAGAACTTATCGTGGTCAGTAGTTTGCTTCCATTTAGCCATACCAGTTAAATGAAAGTAAAAACATTGGCCTTGAGGTCCATAAAAGAGCTTTGTAATTTCCTAAAGGCAGTACAGTCTGCTGTCTTCCTCTTCCTGTTCCACTCTGGGCCCAGTTTGCTGTCCATTTGTACTATAGACATTCTGATGGACAAGCTCTGTAGGTTGCTCATCCAAATGCATGTGGCAATCTGGGCAATAGATATTTAACAGTCATATGTTAAATATCTGGTATTTATAGCTGGTAAGGCCACACTCTTTTGAGGGGTTACTAATTTCTTCTAGGTGTCTCTGCAGTGTTTCAGTACTTAATGAAAAGCAATATCATCTTCAAACAGGAATATCTGATGGAACCAACATCCTCTTCAACTTTGATTCTACATTGACAATCTCTCATTACTCTGATCACTTCCTTTGGTGAAGAAACGCAAGATATATGTGGTTGTGTGCCATATAAGATATAGAATTCCGCATGAGTTGTCTAAATGCAGCTAATGCAAATATGCCATTAATGGATATCTCTGGAATCCATCCTATCCCTTTCCAACAGAGATTTCTACCTTGAGGGGAACAAGAGAAGAGCAATAGCTGGATAACTGTTCCTCCTCTCATTCATCTCTGACAAACATCAGATAAGAATAATATCTATTTACCCCATTCCACAAAAATTATTAGTTCAAGGATGCAGTAGGTTCAGAATAAAAGCTGCATTCCTGAACACAAACTTATACTCTTCTTAGCTTATGCATACCAGCTCATACTCATACTCTTTCCCTCCAAATGATAATTACACAAAAGACCATCACAGATAGTGAATTGCTAGCAAACCCATTTATTCAAGCAAAACAAGAAGAAGAAATCAGAGAAGTTCTACAAATTAGAACATATAAAAATATACAAGAAAGCTTTTTTCTGGGAATAAGATGAGATCTCAGCTCAAACTCAGAGGAAAGCCCTGATTTTACCCAAGGGGAACATTTTTGAAATCTCAAGGAAGACAAATTGAAAATTAATACTTATTGAAGGGATGATATCTGTTGTTTCCAAAATATTTTTTTCTCTCTCAAAGAGTATGTCAAACCATCTGTGTGTCTCTCTCTGAAGAACTTTCTCACCAACTCCACAACTCAGGTAGACATGCGGCATTGCTTCTGAATTCTCTTTATCAATTAGGAACAATGTCCCCCACACAATATAGAACACACAGCACAGGATTATCTCTCCCCCACCCAGTCTGGCTAGGAGCCAGGACACACAGACATCTCCTTGTTTTATGCCTCACCTGATGTTTATCTTCAGAGGGTAGTTGAACATGGTGATTTCTGTTTTGTTTTTTTTTAATCTTTCAAGGAATCTTAAATTATCTTGATGTATGGATGGGAGGACACCTCATTGGAAATAAGCCTGTTTTGATCTACCCATACAACAGAGGAACGATAAGCAGAATAATTGAAGCTGACATTTCTGAATAGTACTTTACATATATAGTCTAATGTGAACTTCACAATAAGCCTGCAAGGTAGATACTAGTGATATTATTCTCTCCATTGATTTTACAGATGAGAAAATTGAAGGTAAGAGGGATGAATTGATTTGCCTATGATATACATAGCTAGCAAGTTTCAGAGGCAGGACTTTGACCATAAGTCCAGCACATTTAAAAAAAATGAATAAAATTGATCATGAGGCCATAAATTTAGAGAAAGAAAGGACCTTAGGAGCCAACTAATCCAGTATCCTTATTTTATACATGAGGAAATGAAAGAAGCCCAGAGGCCCAGAAAGGTAACTTGACAAAAGTCACAAAAGTAGTAACTTAAGAGGCAGGATTTGAATCTTGGCCCTCTTATTCCAAATGTAGCACTTTTTCTTAATTTAACCTGAGTTCAAGTTTGGCCTTAGACACTTTCTAACTATGTGACCTTGAGCAAGACAGTTAACCTCTGCTTGCCTAGGAGGCAGCTAGGTGGCTCAGTAGATAATTAGGACTAGAGTCTGGAAGACTTGAATTCAAATTTGACCTCAGACACTTTTTAGCTATGTGACCCTGGGCAACTCTGTTTGCTTTAACCCTCTGAAGAAAGAAATGGCAAACCACTCTGATATCTTTGCCAACCTATCTCTTTGGACATTGTGGTCCATGGGCCATGAAGAGTTGGATACCATGGAACAGCTGAACAACAAAAGCCTTTACTAGAGTTGACCACAGGGAATGGGGTAGAGGGAAGAACTCCCAAATACACACATACCAGTGTCTACCCCCAAATTCACACAAACACAACAAATACGCCTCAGAATACAAAGTAAGAGCAAGAATAAACAATGGCTTTTATACAATCCTGTAGGAGAAGCTGAGGAAGTAGTAGAAGACCCAAGTCATCTGCCTTGATACAGGACTCTATCTCAGAAGCAAGGAGAAAGCAAAGACAGTTTCTTATTTTAGTTGACCTTACATTGCTTTCCCACTGTGACTGTTTTCTAAGTAGGGTTTCTAGGAGTAGGGGGAGTCTGCTTTCCCACTTCCAAATTCCAGAGACTATCAGGACACCTTCCTGTTCCTGCTTTCCTGACTCTGGGATGGGCTCATTTACATGTAAATGAGTTGCCAGATATAGGAGCAAATATTCCAGTGGCTGGACCACTGGCTCCCCAGAAGCCAGCTTGGCTTACCAAAGGAGGCTGCATCCTGGCTGGACAATTATTCCCACACAAAGTGGCGTCTTCCTACTTCTAATTTCAAAGCGGGCCTAATGCAAACTCTTGTTTCCTGTCTCTAGCATTGCTGATTTCTCAGAGGCAGTAGGAGACTATAGAGCAGTTTTCACTTTTCTCTTCTGCCTACATAGGATGGACAGCTAAAGCAGCCTAGATGCTGCTAAGTTGAGAGAGAAGAAATACTTTAAGTTTTCCTGAGGTTAGCAATGGGGAATGAATCTTGTCTCTTAGCCTACAGGGACTATCTTAACTCCTACCATCTATGGCCTTAAACACTGTTCTTTGGCTAGCCCCTTGTGTCAAGAAAATGCCTCAAACTCTTAACATAAGGTCTACATGGACAGTAAGAAATAGATAATTAAAATAATTAGAAAGCTATTTAAGACCCAAATCATTTTTCTATTTTTTTTGAGATGAGAGAGAGGAGAGGAAGAGGTGTTGTAGATAGGACACTTTAAAGCAACTAAAATAGTTATCTATTTAATCTGAAATCTCATTTCCTTGAATTTCATTGCCTCTATTGATGTAGAGATTTCAAAGAGCACCATAGGCTTATAAATTCATAAATCAAGGACTGGAAGTGATCTCGGAGTCTATTTAGTCCAACCCATTCATATAATGAGTAAAGAAACTGAGGCCCACGGAGGTTAGGTGAATTTATTCAAGGTTTTATAGATGGAAATCTTAATAGCATGCTATAGGTAGAAGTAAATAAACGATTGAGTGATTGGATGAAAAAACATTTATTGAACACTTGCTAATGCTAAAAACTGCACTGAACTCTGGGAAAACAAAGAGAAAACCGAGATGGTCCTTGCTCTCAAGGATGTTGCCTTCCATTTGGAGGTTGCAGCATGTACAGTGTAACTAGCCTGGCCTGGTTAGCCTAAGGACTCTGCCTCAGGGTAAATGTTGAGATCCAGAGGCCTATGAGATCCTGTAAGGGACATTAGAGATATATTTACTCTAAAAATGGGGAAGATGGGACTACAGTCCTTTATACAATTGAAGTACCTAAGCCTCCAAAATACTTTAAGTTTTTCCAAGACCAAAGAGAAAATTCAGAAACCCAGGTCTCCTGGCTTCCAGTCTAATGATTCCCTACACCACACTCTTATTCACAAGTTATTAGTGTTCTCTTTCTCCCCAAATAACTTTGTATTTTATTATATTCTATATATTTTCTTACACATGTACCTCTTTTTCCTCCTATTAGAATGGAAGCTGCTTGATACCAGGGACTTTTAAATTTTTGTTTATGTGTCCATAAGCACTTAACATAGTGTCTGGTATGTAGTAGTCAATCCATCATTCAACAAACAAACATATATTAAGCCCCTTCTATGTTCTAGACATTTTGTTAAGTTCTGGGGATACAGAAGAAGCTGAACCTACTGTCAAAGAGCTTACAATCTAATGAATGAGACACCATGCAAACAAATATATGCAAAGCAGACTATATACAAGATAAATATAAAACTATTAACAAAGAAGGCACTAGAATTAAAAGGGGAGAAGGTGAGGTGTGTAATCAATGCCTGTTGATTGATTTTTCCATGTTACTTTTTTTTAAACCTTTACCTTCCATCTTAGAATCAGTACATTAATTCAATCATTGGTTCCAAGGCAATAGTGTGGTAAGGGCTAGGCAATGTGGGTTAAGTGACTTGTCCAAGGTCATGCAGCTAGGAAGTATCTGAGGTCATATTTGAACCCAGAACATCCATTCTCTAGGCCTGACTCTCAGTCCACTAAACAATCTAGATGTCCCCTCCATGTTACTTCTGAAACAAGATGGCAAAGGGTTGGATACAGTGAACCTGCAGAGGCCCTGGACCTGATTGATCAGAGTTCATACTTTTCCTGTGGGTTTTAACTTTCCTTCCTTCCTTCAAGGCAAACCTCAGGAGCTACTACCTTTATGAAGCCTTCTCTTACCCTTTATGGAAACATAATCTCTCCTCGTGTTTCTCAACACTTTTTTTGGCTCTCACTTTGTCCCTTTTATATTCCTCTTTGCACCAGATTTATTTCTGCCTACCTTATCCTGCTAGTGGCTTATTCCCTCCCCCCCTCTCCCCACCATGAGAATGTAAACTTTTTGAGGGCAGGGATTATATTATTCCTCATCTTCAAAGTAAATCCTCAGAGATGTGCCCTGGGTATTGCCCGAACTAAGTAGTCATTTAAAAATGGTTGTCGAAATAAATGGAGTTCTCCACTAAAGGGAAAATCAACAACAATGTTAACAGAATTTCAGTATTTTGTCATTTCCGCTGACATTTAGCCTCAAGACCTTTTGAAGGATGCACAATAAATGATGATTCTCATGGGCAAAGCAATGGTGAAAAGTAGAGGATGTTCTCCCAAAACTGACTGCTTGCCTTGTCGAAAGGGGATATCATCCGACTGTATCCCTGAAGCACACAGATGGGCAAGTGGGGTTCCTGCCCCCTCTTCCTTGCAATCAATCCTACCCAGTGTCAGTCATGGCCTTAGCATCAAGGGTCACAGAACTAGGCAAAGCCATTGTTCTCTGTTTGGGGGGATAGAGGTGAAAGAGGTGAAGGGAATATTTGTTGGTTCAGTGCTTCTTACTAGAGTCAGCAGTGAGTATATGCTATAACTTTCACTGAGGTTTGACAGGTTTCAATACATACTGAGGATTGATCACATCATAGGCTGGAAGGAACCCTTGATATCATCTAATACAGCCCTCTGATTGTAGAGATGAGGAAACTGAGCCTTAGAAAAAGGAATCAGTTAGTCAAGGTCACCTCGCTTGTTAATTAGTAGAGGCCAGACTCAGACCTAGATTCTCTTATTCCAAGTCTGTTGCTCACTCTACTTTGCTCTGCTATTTTCTTTCAATAGTATCAAAAGATTTACAATTGGGAGGGACCTGAAAGGCCCTCTTTTTTACATATGAGGAAACTAAGGCCCCCAGAAGTTGTGACTTGCCCAAGGTCAAAAGATATTAAATATCACATCAAACAATTTCCAGGCAATAATCTGCTTCATGCAGGGCCTAAAGAGTCTCCTTAAATGATATTCACAGGCAATGGAAAGGCAAGAACCTAACCAGGCACAGTACACTTGACAGAATTCTCCATTCTTATAGTTAACCTGTGAACCCACTTAAACTATTCAGTCAGAAGAAAAGACACCAACATATATCCTTCCTTATAACATTTTATTAATATTTTGTGGATCTGTGATCTCACTGGCATAAGTATGCCTTCTTATCCAGGATTATTCTTAATTTCCTCTCATGAACTTTGGATCATCTACTTTGGTGAGTAGGGGATATTTCACAATTGAAAACAATAAAAACATTTCTAGGGTAATACTGGCTTTGGTAATTTATTTTTTTAAAAAGGAGTTATCGGGGGCAACTGGGTAGCCCAGTGGAGTGAGAGTCAGGCCTAGAGACAGGAGGTCCTAGGTTCAAACCCGACCTCAGCCACTTCCCAGCTGTGTGACCCTGGGCAAGTCACTTGACCCCCATTGCCCACCCTTACCAATCTTCCACCTATGAGACAATACACCGAAGTACAAGGGTTTAAAAAAAAAAAGGAGTTATGCCCCAGTCATCAAAATAGCTGTAGAACCTCTTCCCATATTCAGGAAAATAGTTTTTTTAGTACATTTACAAAACTAGTGGTAAATCTGACAGTATATTCAACGTTTTAAATCAATAGTATTCCACCTCTGTCTCCCCTCAATTCAGAAAGACGTGGTTTCAAGTCTTGTCTTTGATATTTATTAGTGATATGACCATAAGCAAGTCAATCTACCTCTCTAAATCTTAGTTTACTCACTGTTAAAATAAAGAGTTTGGATTCATTGACTTTTATGATCCTTTCCGGCTACGAATCTATGATCATTTGATCTTTGAAGCCAAGACTGATCATTAGAATTACATAGTGTTTTGTTTAATTTTCCTTTGTTTCTTCTACGTTGCTATAGTCACTTGGTCAAATGTGTGTTTCCAGTTCTGTTTTTTTTTTCTCTTTGCATTGCTTCATATAAATCTTCCCTTACTTCTTTGAAATCTTCATGTTCATCATCTCCAGAGTACAGTAATAGTCCATTGCAATCACATACAATTTGTTTAGTCATTTCCTATCTGACAGGAATCTACTTCACTGAAAATAGTCATTTTAATGAAGAAAAGGAGGCCTTGGATTTAGCCATCAAATATGGACCACTTCTTCCTAGAAATCAGTCATTCAATTAGTCAATCAACAATCTTTTTTTAGATGAATTATTCTATATCATCCATTGTTTTCCATGACACAGTGTGTAGCACTGGGATACAAATAAGGATAAAAGAGTCCTGCTCTGAAAGATCTTACAGTCTTCTTTCTGTCTTTCTTTCTTCCTTTCTTCCTTTCCTTATTTCTTTGATATACCTAAAGGACATCCAATTCAAAATCTCCAAAAAATGGAATTGCCATTATGGAAAACAATTTGGAATTATGCCCAAAGGACTATAAAACTGTGCATACCTTTTGACTCAATAATACCACTGCTAGTTTTGTATCCCAAAGAGATCAAAGAAAAGCAAAAAGACCTGTAGGTATGAAAATATTTATAGAAACCATTTTTGTGGTGGTAAAGAATTGGAAATCCAGGAGATGCCCACCAGTTGGAGAGTAGCAAAAAGCTGTAGTGTATGATTGTGATGGAATAATATAAGAAATGAAAAGCATGGTGGTTTTAGAAAAAGCCTTGGAAATTCTGTATGAAATGATGCAAAGTGCAATGACAAGAACAAGATCACTGTACATAATAAGAGCAAAATTATAATGATGATCAACTCTGATCTACTACTCTGATCAATAGAATGATCCAAGACAGTTCTGAAGGACTCATGATGAAAAATATTATCCAATTCTAGAGGGAGAATGTCTGGATTCTGAATACAAAATGAAGTATGTGTTTTTAACTTTATTCATTTTTCTTGCTTTTTGGTAACTTGGCTAATATGGAAATACATTTTGATTTCACATGTATAATTGATATCATATTGCTTTTCTTCTCAGTGGGTGGAAAGGGGGCTAGAGGGAGATAGAGAAGTTGGAACTCAATTTTTTCATGTTAAAAGAATAATAAATTTAAAAAATTAAAAAATGTTTAAGTGGTAGTTGATGATGTAGAATTAGAACTAAATAAAGACTAGAACTGGATATATAAACTTGGGAATCATTTATAGAGAAATGATAATTAAATTCATGGGAGCTGATGGGATCAGCAAGTGAGATTATTTGGATGGAAAAGTAAAAAAAGGTTCAGGATAGAGCCTTTGGTGATACCCATGGGGCATGCGTGAAGAATCAACAAAGGAGATTGAGAAGGAACAGTCAGACCATTAGGAAAAGAACTGGCATAAAGTAGTGGCATGAGAATCTAAAGAAGAGAGAGTTTCTAGGAGAAGCTGATCAAGTGCTGAAGGCTGCAGAGAGGTTCAGAAGGGTAAATACTGAGAAAATACAATTAGATAGCAATTAAGGAACCACTAGTAATATTTTTTTTAAACCTTTGTACTTCGGTGTATTGTCTCATAGGTGGAAGATTGGTAAGGGCGGGCAATGGGGGTCAAGTGACTTGCCCAGGGTCACACAGCTGGGAAGTGGCTGAGGCCGGGTTTGAACCTAGGACCTCCTGTCTCTAGGCCTGACTCTCACTCCACTGAGCTACCCAGCTGCCCCCGGAACCACTAGTAATATTGAAGATAGTAGTTTGAGAACTGAAGTTATATTACTAAAGTTTAAGAAGATAGTAAGAGGTGAAGAAATAGAGACATGGAATTTAGACTGTTCTTTCAAAAAGGTTAATTACCTTGGGAAAGTGAAATAGTGGATGATAGCTATTGTGGATAGTAGTACCAATTGACAATACTTTAAGGCTGAAGAGGAGAGTAATATAAATGTGTTCAAAGGCATCAGGGAAGGAATCAGGAGATGGGGAGAGACATTAAAAAGATGGAGTGACCCAGGGGGTTGATAATAGGGTCAGTCTGCTGGAGATTATGTGAGGAGATGGGACCAAAAGAGCATTTAGAAATGTTTGCCTTGATAAGGAGAAGAAAACCTCTTCAATACAGACTGAAGTGAAGGAGAATTTAATGAGAGAAGATCTCTGAATGAAATGAAATAAGAAGAGAAAACATATATAATATGATGCATTATTAAGAGTGAATATTTTCAATTTTTTTTGAAGTATAAGGTAACATCTTTAGCTGAAAGAAAAGAGGAGGTGATGCTAGATCAGATTGGAGAAGATATAAAAAAAACACTTCGAATAGCCAGAGTGGAAAATGGAAGAGTGAGTTGATTAGGAAAGAAAAACCTTACTAGTGAATGTTTGGTTTAACAAATTAATAGAGGGCTCAGTCACCATAGTTTCATTCATCTTTTCTACTTCCATTTAGAAAAATATGCATAGAAGTGAAGAAGGCAGATGGTGAATAATCAATCCAGTGTTGAGGTCTGAAAAGGCATAATCGGTGATAGGACAGGAGAGCAAAAGATTTGAGAGTAGAGAATAGAATTGAGTTGGGTTGGTTCACTGAAGGGTCAAGATAGGAAAAAGAGGAGAGTGTGGCCAGTGCAGGAGTGATGAACTGGGAAAGAACAAAGGAGTGAAAGGAATGGAGGTCAAGGTGAGGATAAAGATCAGAGTTAGGGGCTTTAAGGCATAAGGAAAGATGGAATGATAAACTATTTTAATTGTAGAACCCTGTCATGGGACCATTTCTAGCTCTGGGCTGTAAGCCAGGAGAATAGACGCCCAGCACCTGCATCCGCATGGTAAGTATAAGTAGACTGCAGCATATTACTTAAAGATTATCTGTGAGTGATAAGTGATGTGAAAGAAATTATCAAGGATAATGTCCAAAAGGGAAGGGGAACTGATCACATATTGAGAGGGAGAGATAACAAATGGAAAACCCAAGTGTTTCCTTGTATTCTAGTCAGGTCTGGAGTTTTCACCGCTACAAAGGCTTTACTCATAGTATGTAAATTAATTTGGTGGACAAAAATATACAAAAAGGATACAAGAAAACATGCATATTCCACTTATATCTACTAGGTCCACATTTTTGTTTGTCTCTGGGAAATGGAACTGAAAGTAAAACTTCTCCCAGCAAGTCAACAATACTGGACAGTCACAGACCACTCACCACTGTGTTAGGAGGTTTACATGAAGACAATGGAAGGTGGCATCTGTTATAAATGGATCCGTCTGGGTGAAGCAGATCAGGCAGAGGTTGGTAGAGTTTATTGTAAGTCAGATGCTGCTCTCATGGTAGTCACTAGTTATTCCTATCTAATATGTCCCTTTTCTTTTCCCCTTTTGGATGAGGGGGCCTAGTCTAACCACCTGCATCACACTTGTTTCCACAAAAATAATAAAAGATCAGAAGTGCATTGAGTTTATTTTCTACAGAGGATTTATGGAAGATTAGATAATAATGTCACAGGATACATCCTATTTAGAATAGTTTGTGATCTATGTATATGCAAGAAGTATTCACACCTTTTATAACAAGGATCCATTGATTTATCACTGTGCATGCTAATAAGCAACTGATATTCTAGAAACGATATCATAGAAAACAATAAACATTGTACTTCTTCTAATATATGATAGACATAGTTTTAACTTGAGACCAAAATTGAACATTAAGGGAGGAGGAGTACAATCTCAGTAAGATCAAACATGACTTTTTCCTTCTTCTTTTAAAATTTCCCTCTTGCCTCCTCTCTCCCAAACTCCTTTTGGAAATGACTATAAGTTACCAATTAGTGAGTCAGTTCTTTTTCAGTGATGCTGACAATGTGCTGTATGATGGAGGTATGAAATTGGGTTCTAGGTTAGATAATAGAAGATTTCCTTTGAAAGGACCTTCAGGGATTGACCTCTGATTTTATAGATGTGGAAACTAAGGAACAGAAGAGAAGTGACTTGTCCAAGGTAAGACATATAGTAAGCAGGAGAGGGAGGTTTAGCTGAGATACTATGGGATATAATAGAAAGAGCTCTCTGGCCCTGGAAAAAGTTGACCTGAGTCCTACTGTTTAGTAGTTGTGTGATCACTTAACTTCTGAACCTCTTTTTCTTCTAAGTTTTCTTTAGGGGATAACAAAATTAGAGCTACCTCTCTATGAAATTATTGTGAATAAAGTGCTTTGTAGACTTTGAAGTCTTATAAACATGAGTTATTACTCTTCAGATTCATAATTTTTTACCCAGAATTACATCATTAACTATCAAGAGGCAAATATAGCATATTTTCTCATTTGTTCTATTAATTTTGAATATATTATTTCATATTTTTAAATTGTCTTCTCACTTCTCCCATTTTCTTTTCCTATCTCTTCTTTCTTTCCCCATATAACATACTTTTTTTTCATTTATATGCCCCACAAACTATTTGTAGAAGAAAAAAGTACAGGGGTCCAGGCCTCCCTTGAGGGGATTTCTAAAGCATAAGACACTTTATCTCTTTAAATTCCATAGGAATGCAGATGGAAACATACAATTTTTCACTTGTTTGTTTGGGTATATGTTTTAGAGTTTGGGTTTCATAAGATTTTTCACTTACAAAAATGAATACTGTGGAAATATGTTTTGTGTGATAACCAAAATCCAGATTGAATTGCTTGCTAGCTCTGAGAGCAGAGGTGCAATATTATTTCTGCTATGCAAAATGGAGAGCAGGATGAGTGACACTTAGCAGTTTAGAACTTGGAACCAACCAAGCTTGCCATGAGCCAGCAAGGGAGACGCAGTTACTGGCAGACTATAAAAAGCAGGATTTTGAATAAGAAGCTCTCTCAATCTGGAGAAGGAACTTTTAGTGGGAGGTTGGTTGGGAATTGGGGTAGGCCAAATCAACCCAGGATACCTGCATCCAGTGCTAATCACTACCACCCCCTCAACTTCTGTGTAAAGCTGTGTTACACATCCTAATCAATCATCATCAAGAAAGAAGAAATATAAATACCATCAAACAATCTGGTTCAGGCTAAGCAGCCTGGCCTGGCCAGGTCATAACTAAGAGACAAACCTCTCCAGCTGATAATCTCAAACCTGACTACCTTCAATTGATAGTACCTGATCATCAGTAGTTTAGCCAAGCTTTCCTTATACCTCTTTCCTTCAGTCCCTGCTTCCCTTCCCTAAATTTGCTGTTATTAAATTCTGAAATTTATTTAGGTGGGTGTCATCATTACCCTAAGGATCATCAAACATATCCTTGGGTATCTGAGGGAAGAGGGATTACTCAAACTAAAGTTAAGCTGCAGTCACTAGTGTTATCCATCAGTTTTGGAGCCAGGATAAGCAGTCAAAGAAGCTGTGTGATCTAATCCACAGTCTCTTATTTGATCACTTATTCCTGGGACACTATTATAGTGGAGCTGGGTGAATTAGTTTAGTCACAAATATATTCCTGTGGGGTCTTGGTGTTTACTACCACCACAAACTGGCGTTCACCTAGAGATTCCCACTCCCACTCAGGTTCAGGTTCTCATACCATCAGAGGACCTTGGGGCATTCCATTATCAGCATATCAGCTCCTATAACAAAGAGAAGAAGGGAGGGAAACAATTTCCATCATATTAACTTCAGAAAACTTATGTGGAAATTTGTTGTTACATGTAATTGGTTAAAAAGGTATATTAACTAATTAATTTTTAAAAAAGAAAAAAAACTTCAGCAAGGAAATTTAAAGGATGGGCCATATATAAGTGTGGCCCCTTTGGGGAGGCCAGAAAGTTGACCAGTTATAGTTACCTAAGCAAGAAGTTCTGTCCTGTTTCTGTATACAAGGCAACAGCAGAAACTGTCCAGCAATAGTCCCAGGAGTCCTTCCTCTTCCTGTTTGTCTGCAGATTCCTTCCTTTACCTGGGACAATTCAGACTTCTCCATCATTCTCCTACAGGTTTCTGTGGCCATTTTTGGCCATTATAGTGCAGTTTAGTGAAAAGAATATTGGATCTGAAGGCAAGATATGACTGGTCAGATCTGATATGAGTTTTGGGACCCTGAGAAAGTCTCTTAGTCTCTCAAAGGTCCAGTGTTCTCATCCATGAAATGGAAATAGGAATAGTCATATCCATGTTACTCTCTTCATAGGATTGGAGTGAAGATGAGATGGGTAATGTTATGTAAAATGCACTGAAAATTGTTAAGGATTATATAAATGATATTATTATCAATGTCATTTTTTTCTGATAACAAGAACACGTATATAAGCATATACATATGTAAATGTTTGTATATATAGATATAAAAATATGTATATGTTTATCCCTTTAAGGTTTTCGAAGTCCTTAATATATGTTAAATCACTTGACAGCCTTGTGACATAATTGCTATTATTATCTTCATTTTACAGATGAGGAAACTGAGAGACAGAGAACTTAAGTGACTTGCCCTGGGTCACATAGCTAGTAAGTGTCTGAGAAAGGATTTAAACTCGGCCTTTTCTAACTCTAAGTCATCTATTTTGCACAATTTCTTACTACTCTGACATTGTTGTTGTTTAGTCATTTTTCAGTTATGCCTGACTCTTCGTGATGCCATTTGGTGTTTTCTTGGCAGAGATATTGGAGTGGTTTGCCACGTCCTTCTCTAGATCATTTTGCATGACACTGAGGACAACAGGGTTAAGTGACTAGTCCAGGGTCACACAGTTAGGACATGTCTGAAGCCAGATTTGGATTTAGGAATATTAGTCTTCCTGACTTCAAGCCCAGTGCTATCTACTGAACCACCTAGCTGTCCCTATCTTAGATAGTGCAAGGAAAGGAGTACTTGCCTTAGGGTCAGGGCACCTGGATAGGGATAGGAATTAGATGCTTTTTGAGGTCCCTTCCAACACTAAGATCATGCAATTCTGAATCTTGACTCTGGCATTTGCTTGCTCTGGGATCAGGGGCAACTCACAGCCCCTCTTCTAGGCTTCAGTTTCCTTCTCATCTGCCAAGTGAAAGGTTAGACTACATATCTTTAAGGTCCTTGGAAATATAAGTCTTTAATCCTATGCCTGGAAAGGACAATGTATGCTAGAGATGGCCTTCCATTTCATTCTCTGAGAAGACTCTGGGTTTCAAGCTCTTTGAAAAAAAGAGAAAAGTCTTGAGGTCCACAAGGTAGAGAGGCTTTGAATCCACATTTTGACATGCAGTATATTTAGAAGTGTAAGCTCTTTTTTTAAAAAAAAAAAAAAGGCTGGGGTAGGGCAGCTAAGTGGCTCAGTGGACTGAGGGCCAAATCTAGAGACAAGAGGTCCTGGGTTCAAATATGGCCTCAGATGCTTCCTAGTAGTGTGACTTTTGGCAAGTCATTTTACTCCCATTTCCTAGTCCTTACTGTTCTTCTGCCTTGGAACTAATACACAGTACTGATTCTAAGAGGGAGGTAAGGTTTTTTTTTTTTAAATGCCTGGGCTCTTTTTGGACTTGAGTACAGAAGGCTAGGATCATAGATTTAGAGCTAAAGATACCTCAAAGACAATCTAGTGTATTTTAAAGACAGCCAGCCTTCAGCTGATAGTGAAGATCAAACTAAAGCCAGAGAGGCTGAGTAAATTGCCTAAGAATACACAGAGAGTAAAAGACAAAGCTGGGATTTGAACCCATGTCTTCTGATTTCAGGTCCAGTTGTTTCCCATGAGTCCTCATTGTACCACTTACTAGCTTATGTTAAATATCTTGGGCAAGATACTTAACAGCTCTAAAATTCCAAAATCTTGTCAGTAAAATGAGGATAAAATACTTTTATTGCCTATCTCAGTACTAGCTTATGGTGAGGATCAACATGTTACAGGAAGATAACTTAAATAAAGTACTTTTCAAACCTTAGAGGCATCTATAAAGTCACTTATTACTTGTTGAATCTAAGATTATTAATTCTCTTTCTCTCTCTCGATCTCTCTCTCTCTCTCAACCTCTCTCTTTCTCTCTTTCTCAATACTTGGAAACTATTGAGTTGACCTCTTTTGATGAATGAAGAAGATGAGAAAAAGGCAGACTTAGCAACTACTGTTGCTATTACATAGGACTGAAGATGAAGGGCTATTTTTTGATGATGACAAAGTAATCAGGACAGGATATCACTTCTAGAACTAGTTTCTTCCACATCTCCAGAAATAATGATGGTAACTACCAGCTAAAAACACACAACTCTGTCCCCTTCCCAGAAAGCATACAGGGCTACTCATACCATCTTCATCTCCTGCCCAGCACCTCGTGACAGAACATTATTTGAGCTCTTTTGAACTTTTTAGAAGCAAAGTCTTTTGGGTAAAAATTAGAGATGATCTTAGAAAACAATGGGTGTTTATTCCAGGCTTTTGCTCTTCTGGTCTCTGTCTAGTTAACTTTGGTTAGTGTCTTTTAAGGGTAGGAACTCATTTTAAAAACTGGAAAGACATGACTTGTAGTTAAAAGATCTAATTTGTTTGGGTAGTGTCAGTAAAGAGGGAGCTTGAGACCCACCTATTGGATTTTGCAATAGGGAACCCTAGATTAGGGTACTCTGTCACCTCATGCCTGCTCTTGGCCCTTTGTTCTCAGATGTCTGAAATAAAAGGGTGTTGGCAGCTACTCACACATGGCTGGAGGGAGAAAACTGGGCAAGCAGATGGAGCCTAAGAAGGGGGAAGATAGGGAAGGTGTTTAGGACAAAACCAGTCGAATTCATCTCCAGGTTTCATATGGAAACAGTTTATTTTTTACATAAGAAAGAATGCCTGGTTAGTCCTGGAGGGTCAGAAGATACACAAAATAGTTAATAATATTAATAATAAGAAGAATAACACCAGCAACCACAATTGCCACCATAATAACCACTCATATTTCAGATTTGCTGAGCACTTTCCCTATAACCAACTCTTCGAAGTAAAAATTAAAAATATTTTATTCCTATTTTATAGATGAAAAAACTGAGGCTCTGTGAGTTTAAATAACTTGCCTAGGTTTGTGTACTACCAGAGTTGGGATTAAAGGGTTAGCACCATTTGTTCAAGTTCCAAAGGTGAAGAGATAATGGAGGTGATAAAATGATGGTGACTTTCTGATTCTTAAGGCAGAGATAGCCCAGAAAAAGCTTTGCTGGAGATAAGCAAGGTGATGAAATGACTATATATACCATGTTCTACCTCTAGGGTAAACTCGAGGCAAGTGATCTCATCCCAGATGAACTCCTGACATGCACACATACCTTTTCTCCAGCTCTGGGCTGGCTGTTGGAAACAGATTTATAATCCTAGGAGCCTAGAGTTTTATTGCTAGAAGAGACCTCAAAGATCATTTAGCTTGACCTGGTAATTTGTAAGGGCCAAGTTGATGTGTGGAAAATGTGACTGCTTGACCTTCAAGGACAAGGAGCTCAGGGGATAAAAATGTATTTAGGGTTCCCAGGGGAACAAGGAAAAATCACAAAACACTATAGTTGAAAGGTATATCAGTAATCCAACCCCCCAATTTGATAGATGAGGAAACTGAGGCTCAGGTAGAGAGGGAAAGAGATCCTAGGGTCCCATAGCAATTGGATTTAAACCAACAAACATTTATTACTAATATGTGGTAGATACAACAAAGACTGGGAACAAACTGATCAAAAAAACAAAACAAAACAAAACCCGAACCAGACCAAATCCCTGTCCTCGAAGCCACACCTTGGTAAAATCATCCAGGTAAACTGACTAAACCAGGTTGAGGGTAACTGATAATTACTTATCAGTGAGTTAGGGGGATGTTTACTGCAAACATGTGAAGACATCCTCCCCACCGAATGAGCAGATGAAAATGATTTGTTCCAATGGCCATATGGTGGCTGAAGCAGGCATTGTAGAATACTTGGAGTTTGGTCAGATATCTCAAAGATGCCAAGGTCATCCCAAGCCATCCCCAAGTCATCCTGACTTTAAACTTGCCACTAGATTTCAATGGCTCTGGAAGAGAGTGCGAGGTTGAGATTTTGTGCAAATCTGCCTCACTTAAATCCAATTCACTCACAAGTCAAGATGTCAACCTTTGATGTCATTGGTCCTCTTTGAAATTAAAGGACAAATATTCTATTACAAGTTAGTGGTAAAAAAAAAAAAGCAACTAGAACCAAGGCTTCCTAACTTTTGGTCCAATGTTCCTCCTCCCCTTCCCCCCCCCCCCATATAGCTGACTATGAATCTTAATGGAATGAAGAAAGGAATGTGGTACAGTGGAATTAGAAATAATTCTGAATTCAAAAATCCTATGGTCCAGACGACCCATTTCTGATGCTCACTAACTGTGTGACTTTTAAGAAGTCAGTCTCTTTTGGTGTCCCTTTCTTTATCTGTAAGACAGGAGAGGTGGCCTAGGTGACCTCTGAGGTCCCTTCCAGCTCCAGATCTATAATTCTTTGCAAGCATAGAAGGCTCTTGCTGAGATTTCCATTCAAGTGAACAAATGCATGATATTTTAACACAGAGAAAGCTAGGGTGCATTGAGACATGAGAAAACATTTAACTAGACATGAATAGTGAGGACCATTCAGAGAGAGAGCCCTCTTATCAGAGAGCAAACATCCTGGAAGCATTCTTCTCTTTAAGCTATGCTGTGTATGGCTTCTAGCATTATCCTCCTGCAGCTCTGGGGGTTCCTGTACTTTCTTCCTCCTTTACCCCGCTTTGAAGTCAGTGGGAACTCGATGCCTTGAGGGTGGAGAAGGCTCACAATGGGGTTTTGGTTCTAATAGGATTTTACTCCGCCTGTATTTTAAATAAAACCACCTAGAATATAAATTCAACAGGATACAGCTCAATAATTTGCCTCCTTTGATTTTGTGCAAGATCTTTATAATATGATGCTAGAATGGAAATTATGCCTTTTAAAATAAACTGCAATAAAAGGAGTTACTTTAATTATTTAAATCCTGCTGAAGGGGCTAAAGTTAAAGGAGGGTTAAACTACCAAAAAAGGAGAGTAAGCAGATCCATCATCCACCCTAGCTCAAAAAGGGGCAGGACATCCATGAACATTAAAGCAAGGCTAATATGTTTTCCCCCACTCCGACTACTTAAAGACCATTGCACCTTGATTACTGAAAATGCTTTTAATTACTCTAGTGGGGACATTAAGTGTGGCCATAGAGGCAAAATAGTTATGAGATAAGGCTATGTGCTATAAATAAACACAATTTATTATTATAGTCTTTAAATGAGGAGAAAGCAGGGGAGGCAGCTACAAAGAGCAAATATGGCAGGGTATGGCATTTTCATTGGAGTCATTCACGATTGGGTCATTGGAATTTTGTTTGTTAAATTTCCCAGAATATTTCTAACTTGTGCCCATGACTCTATGTCCTTTTCCAATTCTAATGATGGTGTGATTATTAGTATCATTATTTTTCATTGCAACAGTAGCAGTAGTAGAAGTAATAGTAGTACCATTTTCATTCATTTTAGTCCACTGAAACATCTTGGTAAGGGAAGATCAAGAGGAGGGTTCTGGGAGCTACAGTAAGACTGCGTGAGGCGTGGCTAGAAGCCGAGTCCTTCCCTCACATGTCTCCAGGCTGGGGTTCCAGGGACCCAAATCTGTGACCCTCAATCAGGAAAGAACAGCAGTACTGACCTCCCTGGCTTTGCATATGCAAATATGCAAATGAGGTCCTCTGTTCTTTCTCCTTCTTCCCTGGGCACTCTAAAGCCTGCTGAGAGTGACCAATCAGATTCACTCCCTGGTTCTAGGCAAAGGCTAAGACTTTTAAATAAATGATTGTGTGTGAAAATAGGAGCCTTGGCTCCTTGCTGAATCTACTAACTCTTTACCTCCATCCTAGGCAAGTTCTGCAGAGGTAGCTTTTCCCAGATGTGAGCTAGGTTGGTCTATGATTCCTTAGTTGTTATCTATCCCTTACTTTCCATGATCATACCAACTGAGCAGGTTCTCTCCCTTCCTTCCCCTCTTAATTAAAAAGTAAATACAAGTTAAAGTGGGAGTGGGAAGAGGCACAGCGGCTGGAGGGATCAGGAAAAGCCTAGTACAATTCTCCAATCAACAAATGGTCAAAGGATATGAATAGGCAGCTATCAGAGGAAGAAATCAAAACTATCAATAATCACAAAAGTGTTCCAAATCCCGCCTGATTAGAGAAATGCAAATAAAAAACAACTCTGAGGTACCACCTCACACCTAGCATACTGGCCAATATGGCAGCAAAGGAAAATAATAAATGTTGGAGGGGATGTGGCAAAATTGGGACATCAATACACTGCTGGTGGAGTTGTAAACTGATCCAACCATTCTGGAGGGTAATTTGCAACTATGTCCAAAGGGTTTTGAATGACTGCCTGCCCTTTGACCCAGCCATACCACTCCTGGGTTTGTACCTCAAAGAGATAATAAGGAAACATACATGTACAAAAATATTTATAGCTGTGCTTTTTGAAGTGGCAAAAAATTGGAAAACGAGGGGATGTCCTTCAATTGGGGAATGACTGAATAAATTGTGGTATCTGCTGGTGATGGAATACTATTGTACTGACTGGAGGAATTCCATGTGAACTGGAAAGACCTCCAGGAATTGATGCAGAGTGAAAGGAGCAGAGCCAGAAGAACATTGTACATAGAGACTGATACACTGTGGTAAAATTGAATGTAATAGTCTCCTCTACTAGCAGCAATGCAATGATCCAGGACAATTCTGAGGAACTTATGAGAAAGAACACTATCCACATCCAGAGAAAAAACTGTGGGAGTAGAAATGCAGAAGAAAAACATATGATCGATCACATGGTTTGATGGGGATACGATTGGGGTTTTGGCATTAAAAGATCACTCTATTGCAAATATGAATAACATGGAAATAGGTTTTGAACAACAATACAAGTATAACCCAGTGGAACTGCTTGTCAGCTCTGGGAGTGGGGAGAGAAGAAGGGAGGGAAAGAACGTGAATCATGTAACCATGAAAAATATTCTAAATAAAAAATATATACATATATATATATATATATATATATAAAAGGAAAATTCTTGTAGTATAGAAAGTGGAATTTGATCTAAACTTTGAAGGGAGTTAGGAATTTAAAGAGTCAGAGATGAGGAGGGATGACAGTCTGAGCAAGGGGAAGTAGTCTATGCAAAAGCCCAGAGTCTGGAGATGATGCCTATGAGGATCAGAAATGGCTAGTTTGGCTAGTTCTTTAATGTATAATATGAGTTTAGGAAAGAGAAAAAAGTAGGTTAGAGTAGATTTGTAATGGGCTTTAAATGACAAAAATGAACAAATGAATTGATAAAAAGGCTTGGTGTCTGGTTACAGTTATTGCCATTCAGTAATGGTCCATGATCATTTTGAAGCTTATGGGTTAGCAGGAAACATACAACAATTTATAACCATCTGAGATCATTCCTGCAGGGTGCCCAGGAGACACTAGAAATATGACAAGTATGGGAAAGAAGGTCCCAACAGCTACAATTCTACAGAAATGGAGGTTATATGATTTCTTTAGTTCCTTCCTATTCTATGACCTGGGACTTCTGAAGAGGCACGTTATAAACAATCTTCCTTTGAGCTGGGAAATAACATCAACAAAACATTGTTTTGAGAAGCTAACATTTCATGTCCAAGAACAAATTCTAGGTTTTGAAAAAGTAATGTTTTTTTTTCCCCTACCTAATTGAGATGCTAATGGGGAATTTGGATTCTACTTCTAATTCAAGCTTTCTCTGGGTACTTGAAAAAAGCAACAAAAACTTTTCCTATGACTTTTTTTTAGGTGATCATAATGGCTAGAATGTTGGACTTGAATTTAAATCCTCCTTCAGATATTTATTGTGTGGCGCTAATTCAGTTAACCTTTCTTATACTTCATTTTCCTACTTTACAAAATGGAGATAATACTAGCACCTACCTCCAAAGGTTGTTATCATGAGAATCAAATAAATTAAAAACCCTTCGTAGACTGTAAAAGTGTTAAATATGTGTTTGCTATTATGATTAGTCTCTGGGAAAGATATTATACCGCTATAACAATATTCACAAGGCATCATCTGTTATGAGAATAAACTTGTTTTATATGGCCAGGTCCACAAGATCATAGATCTAAATCTGAAGGGTCCCAGAGACCATCTCTTGACCACCACACTTTTACATGTGACTTTATATGGCCTAGGACTCTTTCCAAGGAAGGAGGACCGTATTCTGGACTCCCATGTAGCCTGGGTTTGTCTTGGAGATGGTTTGAAGTTGAAAAAAGAGAACCAGGCTTTCTTTGAACTCTGGTTCATTACAATCCCACCCTGTAGTAGAATACTGGGGAAGGTAAAAACTCTAATCTTAGGTATAGTTGATATCAAAAGTCTCCCTAAATAGGGAGTAATTGGTTTCTTTCTATAAAGGTACCCAAAACACAAAACAGATGTATAATAAATAAATAAGTATTTCTGCACCACAAAAGAAATACTTTAAATTGATAGCATTTTTTTTATCCATATGGTCAAGAAAATAGAGATGGTAGGATGAAAATTTTATTTCAAAGTAAAATTATAATATCTTCTTTTAATTATTTGTATTTAAAGTAAATAGGCTCTTATAGGAGAAATTATAGTGAATTTTAATAAATTTATTCTTTAAATTGCATCAGTTGATATCTTTTGTCCTTTTAGGGCTAACAAATACAAACTAAAAGTATGTAAAGATAATAACATCTTTATATTTTCCTAGGAAATAAAAGCTACTTTGTGGGACTACTGAACACATAGATATCTTTCATCCACTTTGAATCTATATCATTTGAGCAACTCACAAGTCTTGATCTTCTAGCCAGGCAGGGATGGCTCTTTAATCCCTTCAGATTCAAGATGATCCTATTGGTTGTCATCTCCTTCTAGAAATGGCATAGTTATAGGAATTCTGTGCTCTTTCAGGGCAGCTGGCACCTGCTCAAGACCTTCTCCCTCTTGAAACTCATGAGGTTATCAGCAAGACTGGAAATGTCCATTTTCCAGGATCTGTTTAGCGTTCTGAGATCTTGGAAAGAAGCACAAAATGATATGCAATTAGGAATCTGAGACCAATCTCAGGCTTGACTAAGCAAGCACATGTTCTCTTTGCCCCATGCTTGTATTTTTGCCACCATTGCTGCTGGGAGGTGGGGGAGAGAAGAAGAAGGGAGAGATTTTTTTTCTCCTAACCTTATTGGAAGTTGATAGGAGACCTGCCATTGGATCTACCTGGAGAGGGCATCTTTAAAGAGGAGTAAGGTTTTTCTCCAATACTCATTGCCCACAGAAAGGAGGAGATTCTCCTGAAATAATTCATCCCCCATGATTCTCGGTAACCAATCATTTTTGACACCAACTCCAAACTGGGAGGGGGCACTCAGGTATGAGTCAGGAATTGTATCTTCTCAGAAAAATGAAATCACTGATCCCTCATTGAGAGGTCAACATGCATATCTGCTTCTCTGGAGGTAGGGCAATGCTCCATGGGATTTTCCCTGCTACATATAGATGAAGAAACTGAGGACCAAGGATGCTAAGAGACTAGTGGGTTTTTTCCCATTGTACAACATTACCTCCTTAAAGATTGGGGGAACTTGACCCCTAAACAAGTCCCTCTACAGCCTTTAATGCCAGAGAAGCCACTTGGATCACTAATCTGAAAAACTGATTAAAAAATAAAAATGCTGTCCATTATGTGCCATTGCCAAGGCTGCTAACTGAAACCAAAATCTCAAGAGTTCCAACCAAAGCGGGAGCTGCGGGAGTGCTAGAGTTAAGTAAGCATGCATGGAGGGAAAGAACGTGGGGCTGGCCTTTTGGTGTTTGTCCATCAGTCCTCTGGCCAGAACCTTTTCTCTGCAGTTCCTGGGGCTTCATAGAAAGTGTAACTTCTTCAGCCTCCCTCTTCTGTGTGTGACAAGTCCATCTCTGAGCTGCCAGACAGCAAATTTAAGAGACAAGAGGAGGACAGGCTCTCCTGTGGGGGCTGCCCTTCTATTTCTTACCAGCTGCTTCAGAAAACCCAGCTCCCACTGGCGTTGAGTGTCTGGTTTATAGGTTTCCTAAGCCCAGTTTTCCACATTAGGCAGCTGCAGTGGGAGACTATTACCCCTTTAATGGGAATCTCTCCAACAGGAGGGGTCAGAGGCTCCCAGCACTTTTCCTGTGTAAAATTAATTGAGCTCTCAGGGTCAGGAGGTTAGGAGCAGGGCTCATTATAACAAATGATTTCTGTTTGAGTAAAAAGACCTTTGGGGTCATTTCAGAATTCTGCCTAAATTCGGTAATTATGTCTGCCTCGGGCCTTAAGCAAACAAAGAGGACCAACAAGAGAAATAAGGGATCTGTGAGAAGAATCCAGGGAGGGAGTAGCAAGAGCGGCTCCAAGGAGCAAGGCAGGATATTTTCAGCCAGAGCTGGGAACCAGGCCTGGCGAGGCCCACAGCCCAGTGGAGCTGAGCACTTCAGCATCCAGGGCCTCGGAGAACCTAGATACAGCTTCCAGGAACTGAGGAGAGAGAGAATTTTCCCAATAGAACCAGGGAAGAGAAGGGCTTTGCCTCAAAGCACTGGCTACGTTGCTCAGCTCTGACCCCTGGCAGAATTGGTTCACATACCCACCTGGATTGGACACTGGCAGCAAAATTGGGGTGAGGGATGGGGAGCACACTGTGAAAGGCCCCTGAAGTGCTAAGCAAGCTGAGACTGTGGCAGAGGGGCTTCACTTTTGAGCCTCTCACCTTCCTGATTTCTGAGGCAGGGATGGTTAAGAGACTCTTCAGAGCAGCCTCTAAAAACGGGGACTCTCAGAGGGTACGTGCTCTCACATACAGCTCTGTGTGTGGTTCTACTTTAGAGCCAAAAAAAAAAAGAGTAATCTTGGGAGATTTTTATATTGGCCAGAATATGCACTTCTGTGTCTGAAAATCTCTAGAGCTCCTGAGACCTGATTTTGGCAGAATTCCGCTGTATCAGTCAATCATTCAATCACACTGAAGTGAGAGGCCCTTGCATATAGTGGACAGATACAGATATTAATCTACATGTACAATATTGCAGTCATGAAAAGCTGGTTACATTAAGTAAGTATGTATGAGTGGGCGAATGAATGAATAATAGTAATAATAAAAGTACTATGTTCCAGATACTGTGCTAAATGCTAGGGATACTGATCCGAGAGAAAAGATACACCTTGTCCTAGAAAACTAATTTCCACATTCTATGATGGTGGCCAGGGAAGGAAAAGAATATGCATTTATTAAGCACCTACTATATGCCAGGCACTTCACAAATATTTCATTTGTTCTTCACAACTCTATGATGTAGGTACTATTATTAATCCCATTCTACAGTTGAAGAAACTGAAGCAATCAGAGGTTAAGTGACTTTCCCAAAGTTATACAGCTTTTTAGAAAATCTTAAAGCGTGCAATTATTTTATTTTCTTGCCCTGATAAGCAAGAACTTGATTTACACAGGAACCTACAGCTAGTACAACAACTGACAAAGAGAGGTGTCTCCCCATCACAGGGGACCAGGCTTGGACCAGACCAAGTGTCTGAAGTCAGATTTGCACACAGGTCCTCCCGATTCCATATGCAACCTAGGAGTATCTTTCTGGGAAATTGCAAGGATGGTGTGTGAATTGCTTAGACTAGCCAGACGATATACTTATTCTTAAAGCAATTTTGTTATTGAGTTATGGGAGTAGGGATTGTTTCATTATTTACATTTGTATCCCCAGCAGCTAGCATAGTATTTTGTATACAGTAGGTGATTAATAAATAATTATTTATTAATTGATTATTGTGCCCAGAAGAAGAGCTATAATGAGGTAGGTGTGTATTAAGAGGTATGAGTGAATTGCTGTGCAGTTGGCAAGATGCCCTTGGTGGATTACTGGATGGCTGGATAAGATGGAAATGTGAACCAAGGTCTGAGGTCAAAGAGGGAGCCAGTAGATACAGAGGGCTAAGTAGACTGGATCACATCTGATCGATCACCAATCAGGAGAGCTGGACCCTAGAAGAGGAGTCTCAAAGATGAATTAATTACCTTCCTGAATGAATTTTGAAGGTCTGGGGTACAGAAATCCAGGACCATTACAGAGTGGTTGGAACTCCCTGCTAAGAAATCAGTCTGTCCTCTGGTATCTACTTACAGGGCGGTAACTTTAGTTAAGACTTCCTCACTGTGAAGTTCCAACTTTAGTTTCCCTTTCTCGACCTTCTATCCTACCCTCAGATGACAGAATAGCTTCTCTGAAGTACAAGGCTGACCATGTTACTCTCCTGCTCAAAAAGCTTCAGTGGCTCCCTGTCACTTCTAGAATAACCCATAATTTCTTCTACTTAATATTTAAAGCCCTTCACAATCTGGCTTCAGCCTCAGTTTACCTATCCAGATTTACTATTTTTCCCCTTTATATACTTTACACTCAGCCAAACTAAAATACTTGCTCTTCTCTCATCATTCAACTCTACCTCTAGACTTTTTGTGAAATTGGTCTCCTTGCCCTAAAATGAACTCTCCTTATTTCTCTCTCTTAGGATTATTCATTTTCTTTCAAGGTCCAGCCTTGAGGCTTCTCCTAATTGCATCCCACCTCAGTTTTAAGTTCTCTCCCTCTCCTAAAATTATCTTATTTCTTAACAATTTATCTTTTATATCTTGCAGAGGAAAATGAGCTCCTTGAATTCAGGGCCTAATTTCATTTTCTCTTTGCATCTCCAGTAATTTTATAGAAGTGTTGTGTGTCTAAATGCATATATATGTTTATATGTACATACATATACACACACATATACATGTTGTTATTGTTGTTCTGTTGTTTCAGTGACCCCATTTGGGGTTTTCTTGGCAGAGATACTGGAGTGGTTTGCCATTTCTTTCTCTAGGTCATCATCCTCTAGATCAGAGGTCAGCAACATATGGCTCTCGAGCCATATCTGGCTCTTTTGAGGGCCAGATATGGCTCTTTCTGCAGGAGCCATAAAGTCAGTTTTTTTTCAGGCGCTGTTACAGGAGTGGCACTGTGAGCACTGCACGGCTCTCACAAAATTACATTTTAAAAAATGTGGCGTTTATGGCTCTCATGGCCAACAAGGTTGCCGACCCCTGATCTAGATGATGAAACTGAGGCAAACAGAAGTAGGCAACTTCCTTAGGGTCACACAACTATTAAGTGTCTGCTGCTGAATTTGAACTCAGGTCTTCTTGACAGGAGGGTTGGAGCTCTATCTACTTTGCCAGCAAGCTGCCCCATATAAATGCATATACATATGAATAGCAAATTATATATGCGTCCAGTGAAATACATTTATGTACGTGCACACATGTATAATCTAGGTGTATACGTGCGTGTATATACATGTGTATACATACAAACACACAAGAGAAGTTATTCCTATTCCCCATTCCTTGACAAAGGTGAGAGGTCCATGGGTATGGAGTATTGCTTATATGTGCACACTTTTTCCATGGATCAGTTGTTTTTTTTTTTCTGAGTCCTTTCATTTCATTTCTTCTTTTTCTGTTTTTTTTTTTTTACCCTTTAAAATATTCTTTGGGGGCAATTAGGTAGATTAAGAGTCAGGTCAAGAGATGGGAGGTTCTGGGTTCAAATGTGACCCTAAACCCCTCCTAGGTATGTGACCCATTGCCTAGCCCTTACTGCTCTTCTGCCTTGGAACCAATGCCCAGTATCTATTCTAAAACTGAAAGTAAAGGGTTTTTAAATTGAAAATTTTTATTTAATTAATTAGTTTAGAATATTTCCCCACAGTTACTTGATTCATGTTCTTTTCTTCCCCTCCTCTCACTCCTTCCCCCCGCCCCCACTCCCTGTAGCCAACGAGTTATTCCACTGGGTTTTACATGTGTCATTTATCAAGACCTATTTCCATATTATTAATATTTGCATTAGGGTGATCTTTTAGAGTCCACATCCCCAATCATATCCCCATCGACCCATGTGATCAAACAATTGTTTTTCTTCTTTCTTTCTGCTCCCACAGTTCTTTCTCTGGATGTGGATAGTGTTCTTTCTCATAAGTCCCTCAGAAATGTCCCAGATCATTGCATTGCTGCTAGTAGAGAAGTCCATTACATTCGATTTTACCACAGTGTATTGGACTCTGTATACAATGTTCTCCTGGTTCTGCTCCTTTTGCTCTGCATCAATTCCTGGAGGTCTTTCCAGTTCACATGGAATTCCTCCAGTTCATTATTCCTTTCAGCACAATAATATTCCATCACCAACAGATACCACAATTTGTTCAGCTATTCCCCAATTGAAGGGCATCCCCTCATTTTCCATTTTTTTTTGCCACCACAAAGAGCATGACTAAAAATATTTTTGTGCAAGTCTTTTTCCTTATGATCTCTTTGGGGTATAAACCCAGCAGTGTTGTGGCTGGTTCAAAAGGCAGACAGTAGTAAAGGTTTTTTTTTTTTTTTTTTTTTTTTTTTTTAAATATTCTTTGTTATAGGTGATGGCTCTCAGAGAGGGCAAAGGGCAGGGATCTTGGGAGAACTTTAGGTCAAGTAAAATCAAAAGATATCAATAAAATTTGTTTTAAATTTTTTTTCTTAGATTGGATTGGATTGTTGGAGGCAATATAAACTCAGGCAGACTTGTAGGAGAGTGGGGCAGGTAGACAAAGATAAATAACAGACTGAAGAGAAAGCACGACAGCAAGAAACAGACTTCTACCTGAGGAAATGCAGGTGCTCCTCATCATAAGGAAATAATATGTGAAGCTTTTATCTGGAAGGATTTACGAGAGGGGATGAGTTCACAGACCAAAGCTTCAAAGCTATTATATTTTCAGGTAGCCTCAGGCATATATTTCAGAATTGTGCTGTCCCATTCTGTGGGCTCCGTAACTGTGTTCCTAGGCTGCTTTTGACTAATATATAATATTTGCTTTCAAGTTCTGGCTCTTCTACTTATAATTACAGCGATGACAATAATAATAGAAGCTGAATTTTTAGTAGAACCTACTAAGTGTCAGGCCTTGGGCTAAGAGATTTATAAATATCTCACTTGATTCTTACCCTAACCCTGGGGGGTAGATGCTATTCTTACAGATGAGGAAACAGAAGCAGACAGAGGTTAAATGTCTTTCCCAAGGTCACACAGTTAGTAAATGTCTGAGGCTGGATTTGGAATCAGGCCTTTCTGTCTACATTCTACCCTAGCAGTCTGTCCTCTAAACCTCCTAGCCTCCTACCAGCTAATTGTTTAAGTCCCTTTACTTCTCTGGACAAACATGTCCCTTCTTGGTTAATTGGGAATATTATTACTAGTTGATCTCTAAGGTTCTGAGTGTTTAATCAAATGATCTTAGAATTGACAGAGACCTCAGCAGATAGTTCAAGCTCCTTTAACATCTCCCCAGTAAGGCATCAGCCTCTTCTGGAAAAAGAACAGTTCTGGGGACTGTACTACCTCCTGAGATTCCTAATATTCTTTTTGATATCTCCTTCTCTGTAACTTCTTTCCATTGAAACTTCTTTTGTTGCTTTTTCCACCTATAGCTCCCCAAACATCTGAAGGGAATGATGATGTTCCCTTTAAGTCTTGTCTTCTGCAGACTAAATTCCTAATGCTTTCAACTCTGAAAAATAAGAAAAGGTTTCAAGGCCCTTCAAGAACATGGTGAATTTCTTTTTGAGATGCTTCTTTTGGCCAATATCTCACCAAAAATAGAATAAGAAAGTAACACAACATATAGTTATAACTTGATCAGGCTGAGGAACCTACCTAATTCTGGACACATGATTTCTTTTGTTGCAATCATGATCGCTATGGTTCTGAATGTTGAATCATATGATCTTAGAACTGATCAAACTTATTGCAACCAAAAATCTAAGCTGCTATTACATATTGGACTTTCAACCCACTTTAACCCTAAGATGCATTTTCTTTCTTTTTAATAATTTTTATATAAAGGGAAAAGAAATCAATTCTCCTCTATCCTATATTAATATAGTTGATTTTCTTTTTAACACAAATGTATAATTTTGCATTGATTTTTATCCTTATGAAAAATAAAAATATACTTACAAAATTTCCTTCTCTATTCTTCTGTCTCCCCAAGTTTGTAACTTCATTGTTATCCTTACCCCACATGTCTGCTAAGTTGTCCTATCTTGCCATATCTACCTTTACAAAATATAGTATCCCTGATTTGTCCATTGATTCCTTTAATTCAAGCCCTCATCATTTTTCTCATAATCTCTGGTGATGGCATCCTAATTGGTTCCCCTGCTTTGTCTCTCTCCATCCAATCCATCCATAGTTGCCAAAGTCATTTTCCTTAAGGACAGACCTGATCAGATCACTACTCTAATCATCAAGTTCTCTTGGTTTCTTACTGCCTCTAGGATAAGACATAAATTCTTCTGATTGAATTTTAAGGCCCAATTTGGGCCAACACACTTGACCTCATCACATATACTATTCTTCCCACACTCAAAAGTCCAAGCAAACTAGCCTTCTCTTAGTTTCTTATATGTGGAACTCCATCTTCCAACTGCCTAAATTTGCCCTAATTATTCCTCTTCCTGGAATACTCTCCCTCCCTCCATATTCCTCATAGAATTCCTATCTTCCTTCAATATAAAAGTCAAGCACCAGTTTCTATAGGAAACTATTCTTGATTACCCCTAATTGAATACCAATAGGCATTTTTAATAAGCACTTAACTATATTCAAAGTCCTGTGTTAAGCATTGGGAATACAAAAGAGGCAAAATTTAGTCCATGCCCTCAAGAAGCTCACAATCTATTGCCCTCTCTCCCTACCTACCTTGTGTTTCTTTTTATTCTGCCTGTTTATTCTCTGTGTAATTCTATATGGGCATGACTTTTTAATAGAATATAAGCTTCTTGAAAAATTAATAGGTGGCAAGAATGCTGGGTCTGAAGTCAGGTAGACTCATCTTCCTGAGTTCAAATATGGGTTCAGATAGTTACTAGCTATGTGTCACTGGGTGAGTCACTTAACCCTGTTTGCCTCAGTTTCTTCATCTGTAAAATGAGCTGGAGAAGGAAATGGCAAACCACTCTAGTATCTTTGCCAAGAAAATCCCCAAAGGGTTCACAAAGAGTCAGACAACTTAAAAAAAGACCAAACAAGAATTTAACACTAAGGTTTTCATTAAACTTTACATTATATTATCTCATTTGGAGCTAAGGATAGTTTCATTTTTGTTTTGTTTCCCAGTACCTATTTGAAAGCATCATAACCACTTAGTAAATGCTTGTAGATTGGCTTAATTTCTAACCCTTGTTCTTTGGTGCATCATTCTAGTTTGTTGCAATAACATAGCACCATTCTGTCACTGTTGATATTAGCTTCCCAGCCTCACTGATAAATTACATTTTAACGGAATGGACAGGTAAAGCTGGAGATCTGGAAGTTTCTAGTCATAGACTCCTCCTCCTAAAATTGTCTCATGAACAAGCAGAAACTCTACCAAAAGAAACGAGAGGTCAATAAATAAGAGATGAGCAATGAGAATGTACTCGAAGGTAATCCCTCAGAAAAGGGGGAAGGGTGGGAAAAGATCACTAAGGATCTGGCTACTTATTTTCATCACTACAAGCTTGCCTTGGGCCAATGTCCAGAAGAAAGGACTTGAGGTTGCACTCCTTAGTATGCATTCCTGCCCAACAAGACTAGGACACTTAGTATTCGTGGTCATTTGATTAGAAACTCACTCTTGCACTCATCCTTTTTAAGACTATACCCTTCAGCAGCTATAATTGCCTGGCTTAGTTATCCACCCTGACATTAACCCTCAATGTAATGCAAACTCCTTGAAGAAAGGGAGTGTATCATTTTTGTCTCTGTATTATCCACTCTAGGATAATAGTATCATATCAAGTTCTTAATACGTGCTTGTTAAATGAATGAATAATTTAGGAATGGCTCAGTCTTCCATATTTTTAATTATCTATAGATTTTGTATATCAAGGTTTCATCACAGATGGTTAAGACAAGGATTTGCTTCTAGTTAAATTGTTTTATATTTTTTCTATACTGCATTGTTTTCATTTGTTCAAAGGCTTTTTCTTTTTCTATTAACTAAAATATCTATTTTGTCCTTTATGATATATTCTATCTGATTATTTTAACACAATATCTTCCCACTCATAGCTGCATTTAGGCTTCTATTTTTCTGTATTTTAGTGTGGTTTCTTATAATTAGAATCTCTTTTAATTAATTGTGGCATATTGTATAAGCGGTTTCTCTGAATCTGCTTTTCTCCAAATTATTGCCCAAAGTTCCTCAGAAGTTATAGTGAACATTTTTTTCAGTAATTTATGTTCTTGGGTTTGTCAAATACTAGACTACTATGAACATTTACTTCTAAGTTTTTGTTTGTTTAATCTATTTCCCTGACCTACTTTTCTATTTTTAATCTTGTATGAAAGAATTTTGATAAGTACTGATTTATAATATGAATTTTGTCCATGTTATTTCCCATGTGATTTTTTTCATATTTTGTTTGCTAGTATTGACCTTTCCCCTTCTCTATGAATTGCATCTTATTTTGTTTAATTCTATAATGTGTGCCATTAGTATTTTTATTAGCATGCCATTAGATATTTAAATTAATTTGGATATTACTGTTACTCTTTTATATTAGCTGGACCTAACCATAAGTACCAAATACTTGCCCAAAAAACTATTTCAATTAGGTGTTTTATTTCTGTAAAATTATTTTATAGATATAGTTTGAGAAGTCTGGTGTGTCTTGATAGTTTTTGTTTGTTTTGTTGTTTATTTTGGCCTTGACCTGTGATTTCAAATGTAGGGAAGAAAATCCTAGTAAAGAAGTCTTCTCTACCAAAGTAGACCAACAACTCTAAGTCACCTTGGACTATCTGAGAGTTGTCTGGCCCACAAAGATGAAAAAACTTCCCAGGGAATCATCTAGGATATGTTAAAGACATGACCATTTGATTCAGTTCTAGATATTAAAAGCACTTTGTTCTTACTTTAAATTTTATTTCTCTTTTTATTTTCTTGGGTTTTGTTTGAATATATAGGAAATCCATTGTTTTGTTGTGGACGTATTTCTATCCTGCTACATTATGTAAATTATTTTTTTCAATTTTCATTTTAATTATTTTTGGTTTTCTAAATAAACCATTATATCATCCTCAAAAAACAGATAGTCATGGACAGGGGATGATCTTCTATGGCAGAAATTCTCTGAATTTCTTTTTCTTGTTTTTATAGTTACCATTCCTGGTACTTGGCAAATAATAATGTTGGAATTATCCTTGTATCCCTCTTTGTATTTCAAGTAATGTTAGTTCTTGATGTTAGAGAGATACTTAAAAAAATCATTATAAGCAATTATATACGTGTTAATTTTAGGATCCTAAGCATGTGATATTATCTTTTGTTTGTTTTTTGTGTTTATTGATATGCTATAATCACATTTTATAAAATTATATTAATATTTTCTTGTACCAATAACTTTCATAATTGTGAATTGTTATTCGAATTGGTGAAAAGAAATTATTTTTAGCATTACCACTAGAATCTCTTGCCAAAATTTATTTACTTGCATCAATATTCATTAGTGATATGACTCCATATTTTTCTTTCTTTTTTCATTATTTGGGTATCAAGACCTAGGAGTTTGATTGTTTCCTTTGTTCATTTTTGAAAACTATTTAGCTAGCATAGCTGTCACTTTTTCTTTAAATACCTAGTAATATTTATTTATGTAGTCACAAATAAAAGCTTAGTAAGACAGAGTTTAAGTGACTTCCCTAGGATCACACATCCAGTAAGTATCTGAGGCTGGATTTGATCTCGGATATTCCCGAGTTCAATACTTTATCCATTGCCCTACCTCAGTGTTTACTAAGTTCATATATTTATCTTTAAAAGTTCCAGAACTTCCTTTTTTCATTTATTTCGTTGTGTGTAGTTTATTAACTAGAATGAAACTTCATGAATTTTATCAAGTTTTGTTCTGTGGTATCTTCTAGATCAGTGATTCCCAAAGTGGGAGCTACCACCCCCTGGTGGGTGCTGCAACAATCCAGAAGAGCGGTGATGGCCACAGGTGCATTTATCTTTCCTATTAATTGCTATTAAAATTAAAAAAAAGTTAATTTCCAGGGAGCTAAGTAATATATTTTCTAGAAAGGGGGTGGTAGGCCAAAAAGTTTGGGAACCACTGATCTAGATGATGTACCCTTCTTCTCTTCTGAAAGGAAGAGTCTCTTCTCAGTTCTCACTAAAGCTTTTTTTTTTTTTTTGCCTTATTCATTCTTCATTTGCTCTTTTAATTTTTTTTATACAAGATGACTTTCTTTGTGAAATATCTCTCCTCTGCCATCTTTCATTTTGCTTTGTTTTTGATCTATTGCTTAATTTTGAAAAATGCTAATTTTTTTAAGATGATGAAGAGAAAACTGGACTTAGTTAAGATCACTCACTCAGCTCTCTTGTTAGAAATACCATCTTTCAGCTCTGTGTCATCTACTTCTTTCTGAACATACCTTCTGCGTATACACATGAGTGACAAAAATGTTGAGAAGGATGGAGTATACCTCTATAGTGTTTCTGTATCTCGTATACCTTCATAAGTGAACAACCTGTACATTCTTTAAATCCAGTTGCTTCCCCAGTGTTCTGAAACATAAGGTAAGTGGAACCCAAGAGAAAAGTCTATTCTACATTGCTGAGAACTAAGGAGAGATGTGTTAGTAGATATCAAGGAACTTCACTACCCTTTGTTTAATGTTCAATAAGCTGGCCATGAGTATTTTTCCTTGGAGTTTTCAAGATGCTGAACCAGACACAAAAATAGCTCCAGCTGCTTTGTATTCATATTTTGCTCCTTATTTTTAGAGGGGACTATTATTAATATTTTATCATTTAATTATTAATTCTACTTCAAATATGTGATTAGCTGTACTGAATTCAATCAGCATTTGTACTACATTTATTTAGCCTGGTTTTGCGTAGATATAGCCCATACAGAGGGCTTTGTTTTCCTGTCTCTTATCTTGTTGAAAGTCTGCAATGGGCCATTCATTTAGGAAAGATTTCTTGGAGGTGATGATCAGAGTGATATCACCAAATGAATGTATTAAAGTTGGACAGAGAAAAGATGAAGTGCTCCATCACTCCTGCTTGTTACTCTTTATTCCCTCCTTGGTGGCAAATTAATCATCTTATACTTTGTGTTCAACTATTATTTATTAAACAGCTATTATGTGCTAAAAGCTTTACAGATGCTATTTTATTTTATATTTAACTATACCAGGACTTAGATGCTTTTATAATCCCCAGTTTGCAGATATGAAAACTGAGGCAGGAAGACTTAAAATGACTCATTTAGGATCACACAACTGGAGTTGGAGATTAGATTTGAACTTGGCTCTTCCTGACTTCTAAATCCAAGGTTCTATCCACTGGGTCACCTTGCTTCCTCTTATTTACTTAGTATCTACTACAGGAGCTTGCTGGTGTTTAACAACTGGCTTTCTGGGAGAAAAAAGTAAACATGACCCACTTTTAAGTTTAATCTGCATTATTAATAATTTCTCTGTAACTTTCTTAAGTTAGGCAATCAACCAGATAATTTAATAAAGCCTTATTAGTAGCATTTGCTGATTTATAAGGTAGAGATACTCTTGACAATTTATAATTAGAGCCTGTACAAGCTGAATCCATCACACCATTGCATTTTGTACATCTTTCATAAGTTCTCTGAGGGCAGGGACTGAGAACTTTTTGTCTTTTGGTTTCCAAAGCTGAGCCCAAAACAGGGATATCTTGTAGCTGTTTAATAAATGTTTAGTGAAATGAATAAGATTGAATTGGTTCTTTAGCCTAATTCCTACCCATTTTTTAAAGTCTAGCTCACATACTCTCAATTCCATAAAGTCTTCCTTGATTTGTACAATTGGAAGGGATGTTCCCCTTCTGTGCCCTCCTCTAGCCCCTTATACTGTTAGAATAGACATTTCACATCCTCTCTTTTATGGTAGCTATGGTACCTATAGTATTTATTTGCACACAGTAGGTGCTCAGTAAACATTTCTGTAAGGAAAAAAGGAATAAAGGAAGGAAAGAAGGAAGGAAGGAAGGAAGGGAGAAAGGAAGGAAAGAAGGGATAGAGGAAGGAGGGAAGGTAGGAAGGCAGGAAGGAGGGAAGGAAGGAAGGCAGGAAGGAGGGAAGGAAGGAAGGAAGGAAGGAGGGAAGGAAGCTAGAGAGAACCCTAGGCCTGAA
>NC_058131.1:341307771-341310322 GCF_016433145.1 Gracilinanus agilis | reverse complement strand
AGGGAAAGAAGGAAGGAAGGAGGGAAGGAAGGAAGGAAGGAAGGAGGGAAGGAAGGAAGGAAGGAAGGAAGGAAGGAAGGAAGGAAGGAAGGAAGGAAGGAAGTAAAGTTTAGAGGAAGCTAGAGAGAACCCTAGGCCTGAAGTCAGGGACAGGAGTTCAAATGTGATCTTAAACACTTATTATCTATTTGTCTCTGGGCTTAACCTCTGTTTCCTCAACTAGAAAAGGGGATTTTAAGAACACCTACCATCCAGAGTTATTGAGATGATTAAATGAGATAATATTTGTAAAGGACTTAACATAGTACCTGGCACATAGTAGGTGCAATGTAAATATTTGCTATTATTACTACATAGTTTTAATGTAATTTTCTTCTCCTTGATTCCCACTTCATTAATAATCTATTTGTATCTATAAGCTAACATAATAGTTTGTACTTAGCAAGTCTAGAGCTCCATCCACATGGTTCTGACCCCTCCTCCCTTAGCCTAACAAATATTCTCTGTTTATAAACTTGCAACAGAATTTGAGAACTTCAGATTTGGAAGGGACCTCAGAGACTCCCATTCCACACTCCATACATGACCAAGAATCTACTCTGCAACTCCATCAGTAAATAGTTACCATTTGCATTTAAATCCCACAGTGATGAGGAATTCCCTGCCTCCTAGAGGATCTCATTCTGCTTTGGGAAAGATATTTATTATGTTAGTGAATTTTCCTCTTATTGCAAGCTCTTTTTAACTTCTACTCATTGTTCTTATTCTGGCTTCTGGGGCTGAACAGATCAATTCATAGAATCCCAGAATTTCCACTTTGGAAAGATTTTCATTTGCCATATAGCTCAGTCCATCCCTCAACAGAATTGCTACTATAACATGCCATAGGGGTGGCGGACCATCTAGCCTCTGTTTGAAGAACCTCAGTGAGGAGAAGCCCACCATCTGTTGAAGCAGCCTCTTCTATTTTCATATCGATCTAATCATTGGGAAGTTTTATTTTCCAGACATTGAACCTAATTTGCCTCATTGCAGCTTCCATTCATTGTCTCTGACATTTCCCAATGAACATAAGCAGATAAAGTCTAATCCATATAATAGCCCTTTAAATATCTGAAAACAGCTATCATTTCCCCTGGAGTTTTCTCTGTGCTAATTATTCCCAGTTCCTCTAACCAATGGACTAAAAAACTTTCACTATCCATGTTGCTTTTATTTTCTGGGTGCTTTCAAGATTCCTAGTGTTGTTCCTAAAATGTGGCACCCAGATTTGAACAAAATATTCTAAGTGCCATCTGACCAGGGTATACAGGGCCTTACACACAGAAAAACTATTGCCTCCTTAGTCTTAGAAATTATCTTTCTTTTTAAGGAGCCCGATATCACTTTCATTTTTTGGCTATTACTTCACTCTGCTAATCATACTAAGTACAATTCTTCCAAATCCTGAAATCTTTTTCTGATAATCTACTGCCTAACCATCCCTTCTCCTTATAATGCTTATGTAGTTAATTTTATGAATCCAAGTATAAGATGTTCCATTTAGAATCTTAAAAGCATTAGCTTCCTCTAAGACCCTAAGCTTAAGTATCTTCTTCTACATGAAGCTTCTCATGACTTCCCAGATTCTAGTATTATTGTCCAGTCATTTCAGTTGTGTCTGACTATTCGTGACCCCATTCCATTTGGAGTTTTCTTGGCAAAAATAGTGGAGTGGTTTGCCATTTCCTTCTTCAGCTTATTTTACAGATGAGGAAACTGAGGCAAATGGGGTTAAGTGACTTGCCCAAGGTCACACAGTGTCTCAGGCCATATTTGAATTCAGGTCTTACTTCCTCCAGCCCTATGCCTTATCCACTATGTCACCAGTTGCTAGTACCTCCTCTGCAAATTTTATTTGCTTTGTTTATATCTTGAAAATATGTTTGTGTGTAGGGAGATTCTGGATTCATTCTAGAGAAAGACCAGCTATATCATTCCCTCAAGATCCCAGGAGTATTCTCCTCTTATTCCTGTTTCTCTGGACCTCAAAATCATGCTTCTGATGTTATCTCGTGGAATTTCTCTTAGTACCTATTACCTTCTTGCCTTGGAATATTCAACAGCCTGCTCATCTTGGAAAATCCCTTTCTAAGGCCAACCCCTTTCTCCAGTTGGTGAATTCTTATTCAGATATCCATTTTATGTAGGGATCTAGCTTGGCCAGTCTTAATTACTTTCTAGACTTTAAAAGTAGCCCTTCCTCTCAATCATCCCTTACCCTTTGACAGTATTTCCATATTTCTCCTGTTCCTTCATTTGTCTGTGTGTGCATGTACATGTACATGGATAATCTTCTGACTATAGAATGTAAGCTCCTAGAAGATAGGGATTGTCTTTCTTTTTGTTTGTATTTGTATCCCCAATGCTTAACACAGTACCTGGCACATAATAAGGTCTTGTTAAATGTTTTCCTCCTTCTCTCTCTCCCTTCCTTTTTTTTTTTAACATTTATTAATATTCATTTTTAACATGGTTACATGATTCATGCTCCACCTTTCCCCTTCAACAC
>NC_058131.1:341218883-341302810 GCF_016433145.1 Gracilinanus agilis | reverse complement strand
CCTTCCTTCCTTCCTTCCTTCCTTCCTTCCTTCCTTCCTTCCTTCCTTCCTTCCTTCCTTCCTTCCTTTCCTCCTTCCCTAAAAAACTTAGAATATCTTTCTCTAATATTATTGGTATGAATCTTCATTCTAGTGTGCTATTCCCATTACCAGATGCTAGCACTTAGTGTCTCAATTTAATTTAACCAATCAACAGCACTTAGACTTACAAAAGGACATTTACTGTAAAGAAATAGTAAGGAATGGTATACCACCTCAGTCCCTTGTCCCAGGGGAGAGGAGGCTCAAACTGAAAGTAGTTTCGAACTGTGTATACCTTTGACCCAGCAATACCATCACTGGATATGTATCCCAAAGATATCGAAGCCAAAGGAAAAAGCTCTATGTATATAAAAATATTTATAGCAATTTTTTTATAGCAAATAGTTTCAAATTGAGGAGATGTTTATCAATTGGGAAATGACTAAACAAGTTATGATATATGATTGTGATAGAGTACTACTGGTTTATAAGAAATAATGAGGGGAATGATTTTAGAAAATTCATATGAACTGATGCAAAATGAAGTGAGCAGAACCAGATCACATATAGTAACAACAATATTGTAAGGATGATCGACTGTCAAAGTTTTATCTACTCTGACCAATACGGTGATCCAAAACAATTCCAAAAGGATTCTTGATGAAAAATGCTGTCCACTTCTGGAGAGAGAACTGATGAACTCTGAATGCAAATTGAAGAATACATTTTTCACTTTATTTTTCTTTCTTTTTTGGCAATGACTAATATGGAAAAATATTTTGTATGATTTCACATTAATAATTGATTATATATTGCTTGGCTTCTCAATGGGCAGGGGAGGGGCTGGAGGGAAGAGAGAGTTTGGAACTCAAAATTAAGAAAAAATTTTAAAAATAAATAATATTTTTTAAAAAGCCACTTCTAAATAGCAACCATCCTACCAAATTTCCTTCCAAATTCAGCATAGTCATATGTGAATGGATTTGGCTCCCTTTTGACTGCCTTTGAGCTATACTAGGTCAAAGAGGTCACTTGGGACTTTATATTCTTCATCTTCTTGGTTTCTGGCAAATCTCGACACAGACTCCAGCTCCCAGACTTCTGGCACTTGTTATTCTGACCTTCTGAGACTTGCAAGGTTGCATCCATCTCCCATACTCCTTCAGGAAAGGATAAAAGCAGAGGCAAACAATAATGGCTCCTTTTCACAGATTCAGTTCCATGAGGTGGATCTCCATCCAGAGAAATTTTATCTCTTTCATTCCAATCCAGCTAGGCAGGACAGAGAAAGGGTTTTGACCAGATGGTATCTTTTGAATGCACCTTTGTCCCAGCTCAGCAACTAATCAAAAACCCATCTCTTTTCCACCTAATTAGCAGGCTAGAACTAATCATAGAATTATGGAAAATATGGCAGGAATATGCTGTGTGGGGATGGTGATCATCTGAGTACATTAGATCCTTATGTAGAATATACGTGTTTTCTCCTTCTCTTTTAGAGAATGTAAAGCTGATTGAGGGTAAGAACTCTTTATAAAGGATAAGTTTTGTACCAGTGATTTTTTTGATAGGGGGAATTACAAAGTGAGGAAACTAACTCCCTCTATTAGTTTACTTTGTCACTTTCTGTAAGTCTTAGAGTTTTAGAGAGTTTCCTAAGAGTACTGATAGATTAAGTGACTTGTCCAAGATTGTACAGTGTATGAAAGGCAAGATATTATCCAGCATCTTCATGGCATGCTCTCTATCCACAACGGGATACAGTCTCTATAAAAGGAATCCTTTTGCTTTTGAGAGCAATGTGATTGACTATGATATGTTTTTTGAATAATCATTCTATTTACAATGGGGCATAAAGTGTAGATAATAATTGTTAGGAATTCATTATTCATTTAATTTGATCAATGCAGCTAGCCAAGCAACTGATTTTTTCTTTCTTTCTTTTTTTATACTTGATTAGTAAATGATGTTTGATACAATAAAGGATAAGACATATCGGTCAGCAAATAGAATAGTTTTTCAGCAAAAGCATATTTCTAGTGTTCATTTTATAATTGTAATTCAAAACCAATAAGTAAAAATATATGATCACTGACTTAGACTTGGTGGGAAGTTTACATTGTAAATCAATTGCTCTTTATGTGGCTCTGCTTAAAGGATGGTATCAGACTTTCTGATTTCCATTTAGATAGTTTAGTCATGTTTTTGTATAAATACGAGGAATGGAAGATCAGTTTGACTGTACTGAAGTATGCAGAAAGAGGAGTAACATAAATGTGTATAAACCCACATACAAATAAATACATACAGACTCACATATGTGTATGTTTTTAATCTTCCTTCATTTTTTTAAAGAGGACCAATGGCATCATGGGGTGATGTATTAACTCTCAAGTGAATTAGATTTAAGTGGGGCAGAACTGCACAAAATCATCAGCCTCACTCTCTTTTCCAGAGTCATCCAAGTCCAGTGGTAAGTCAAAAATCATAATGACTAGTGATGGCACAGGATGCAGTGGAGGACCTTAATATCTTTGATATCTGACCAAGCTCTCAGCATTCCATAGGGATTACTTCAGCCCCCTTCATGGCCACTTGAATGACAAAAAGCATGTGAGGAATTTCCCTGGTAGAATGAGTGGATGAGAACAATGTGTGTACATACACACATGTTGTGTATGTGTGCAAGTATGTATTATGGCACTTGAATTTGTGGGGAATTAGGAAAAGCTATATGAAGAATATGGATTCTATGAGGCATAGATGAGAAGGAAGTGGCACATTTCAGGCATGGGGAATATTCAGTGTAAAGTCACTGAAATGGGACATGCCCTAATGAGGAATGGAGAGATGAACTGTAGTGGTTGGTTAATGAGAGATGATTGAATAGAGAGATGAATTGTAGAGTGTAAAATGGTTGAATTGTAGAGTTCTGGAGAGTATTGCCCAGTGGTATTGGAAAGGAAGATTTGGAAGAGGTTATGAAAGACTTTAAATGACCCTATGTCATATTATGATTATGTCTATGTCATAGTCAACAAAGAAACAATGGATTTTATGGAGTGTGTGTGTGTGTGTGTGTGTGTGTGTGTGTGTGAGAGAGAGAGAGAGAGAGAGAGAGAGAGAGAGAGAGAGAGAGACAGAGACAGAGACAGAGACAGAGACAGAGAGACAGAGAGAGACAGAGACAGAGAGAGAGACAGAGACAGACAGAGACAGAGACAGAGACAGAGACAGAGAGCCAAATCTATATTTTAGGAAAATCACTTTGGCAGCTGCATAGGTAATGGATGAAAAGGAGCTGAGGTCCAAGGCAGAGAGACCAATTCCAATGCCATTGGGATTGTCTAGATGTGACATGATGAGGGCTTGAACTAGTATGATGGTGTGGTTGCCTGAGTGAAGAGATGGAGATAGAGGAGAGATGTGATACTTAAAATATAAGATTTGGCAACTGCTTGGGGACATGAAGTAAGCAAATGCAACAAGTCAAGGATGATGTCAAGATTAAGATCCTGGATGATTAGAAGAATATTGGTGCTTCAACAGAAATAGCATAGAGAGATGTGGATTTCTGAAAAAAAGATAGTTTAATGAGATTTGAAATTCAGATCTCAATCCACCCATGCATGCTTAACTTGCATGACTCATTTTATCCCACCCCAAATTTAAAGGGAGTGCAGTATTCATAGCTTATTGCTCCAGAGAGGCTGCCCTGCAAGAAGTGCCTCCCACAGCCACAAATCTGGCAAGCAGGTGGTCATTATGTTAGAGGAGGGAAAACTTTCTCAACATTTTAACAGCTGCCTAGATTGGTGTTTGGCTATAATAAGCCAGAATAGAATAGAACCGAACCGAACAGAACAGAACCGAACAGAACAGAACAGAATAGAATAGAATAGAATAGAATAGAATAGAATAGAATAGAATAGAATAGAATAGAATAGAATAGAGTAGAGTAGAATAGAATAGAATAGAGTAGAGTAGAGTAGAATAGAATAGAATAGAATAGAATAGAATAGAATAGAATAGAATAGAATAGAGTAGAGTAGAGTAGAATAGAATAGAATAGAGTAGAGTAGAGTAGAGTAGAATAGAATAGAATAGAGTAGAGTAGAGTAGAGTAGAGTAGAGTAGAATAGAATAGAATAGAATAGAATAGAATAGAATAGAATAGAATAGAGTAGTATAGAATAGAGTAGTATAGTATAGTATAGTATAGTATAGTATAGTATAGTATAGTATAGTATAGTATAGTATAGTATAGAATAATGTCCCAGGCCAAATGGAAGATGGGTTTGAGAATGAGCTTGCACAGTGATGGGAAGAAGTAGAGCGGGGATGTATTGGGTTGTAATGGGTACTTGGTAAGTGTGGTTATATCTGGCATGATCACAAGGATACATTATTGTAGGAGGGGTGGGATGGATCCTTTATTTCCAATCTCTAATTAGTTGATCACATCACTGAGGGGGAGTTCCATGGATTTACTTTAGAGTCCATCAATATAGCTCACTGATAAATATCTTAAATAGCTTATGGTCAAGCACAGATCCCTGGGCCATTCCATTGGAGACCTTTTCCAAATTGACATTGAACTATGAATAACTACTCTTTGAGCATTACCATTCAATCCCAAATCCATCTTATTATATTGTTCTCTAGACCAAATCCTTCTACCTTTTTTTTTTAAACCCTTGTACTTCGGTGTATTGTCTCATAGGTGGAAGATTGGTAAGGGTGGGCAATGGCGGTCAAGTGACTTGCCCAGGGTCACACAGCTGGGAAGTGGCTGAGGCCGGGTTTGAACCTAGGACCTCCTGTCTCTAGGCCTGACTCTCACTCCACTGAGCTACCCAGCTGCCCTTCCTTCTACCTTTTATACAAGAATAGCATGCTTATAAAAGGAGTTGCTAAAATCTGGGTAAATTATACCTATAGCATTCCCTGATCTATCACTTTCGTAACCTTGTCAAAAAAGAGAAATAAAATTACCCCAAAGGAAAAATAAACTACTATGGCCTAACATGACCCGTTCTCTGTGAAGTCATGCTGCCTTTGCCTTACCCGCACTGCTTCCTCTTTTTGATTCTCACTAACCATCTCTTTAGTGGTACATTCTAGGGTTTTCCCAGCAATGGAAGTCAAGCCCACTGGCCTAAAGTTCACACACTCTATCCCCTTTACTTTTATGACAGTTAGGACAACATTTGTATTCTTTTTGGTACTCTTCAACCCCTTTTAAATCTATAATCTTTTAAATAGTATTGACAGTGGCTTTGAAATCACATCTAGCAGTCCTTTTAGATATAGTTGTCTCAGCCAGGTGATTTGCCTTCATCAAAGTCATCCAGGAACTTTCTCTTTTTCTTCTTACTTGTCTTGAGCATCAATTTCCTGTTAGTCATTTCTGTTTTGTCCTTTTCAGTGCAAAAGAGCAAAGGTAATTTTCCCCTCCCAGGCCCTTGTTTTTAGAGGAAGAAGGCTCAGATTCATGCATCTTGAATTGATTAAGGTCAGCTATATTGCCCATGTTACATTCAGGTAAGTAGGCCGCCTGGAGCATGTCATGGTCTATTAAATGTGAGTTGAACACAAAGAATCCTAGGAAGCTAGAGGACCATGGAGAAGCATGGAATCCATTCTAGAATTGGAATTGGATCTGAAATCAAGTCTCTGTTCTGTCACTTATTTAGCCAAGTCCAACTTAATTCCACTACACTGTATTTCAGATAGATAAATTTCCTTGAAACTATGAGATTTTATGATACCATGACTATTCTGTACATACAAAGGCTGATCATGACAAAAAGTGAGAAATGTTCCTGGAACTACTTCCTTCACTCCTTGAAAGCCCTGGCAGCTGTATTTGGGCGGGGATGTGGTAAAGGGTGGGGGCCAATTGGATGTGTTTTGTGTCAAGTTTGTGTCAAAGACTTTTGGCTTTGAGAAATGGAACACACATTCCCAGGGGTAATGCTGTACACAAAGTGTAGGCTCCCAGGCTAGCCCATAAAAAGGCTATGTTTACTTCATCATACATTTATTAAGTACCGATTGCATGTAAAACCCAATGTGTGGCACTGACACTAACAACATGACTAAGACACAAACCCTGCCCTCTAACAGCTTGCAGTCTATTACTGGAGAAAGAACTGAGACACACAGAACTCTGATAGAAATATTTTCATATTATTTTTAGAAGGTACAGACAAAGTGCTTGGAGAAGGTTAAACATCTTGGGAGAAATAGAAGAAACAGGGAGATAAGCAGAAGGAGAGCCCCATAGATCAAAATGTGGAGTTAATTTAGAAATGATAAGTGTAACATTACTGTATGCAAGACTATGACAAAACAGAATGGAATGAGGAATGGATAGGTGAAGATCCAAGCTGGAGACACACTAATAGTGTATGAAAGAGCTTTTCTTCCTGAGGTCTTTGCCTAGGATCTTCAGGAGTGAGTCCTAGACCTTTACGGGATTCTTTGGACCCTTCAGACCACAAAGAGAGACCAGTTGAAGACTATTTGATTCATTCTTTCATTAGTTTTTCTTTCCAGGAAACTAGCAGAATGATGGTGACATTAGTGAACCTGACTTAGCTCTGGACATGGGGACTAGAAGGAATGATGGAATCTTAGATTTAGGAGAAACCCCAGAAATCAGACTCACTCCTGAATAAGGAAGAGCCTTAGCTCTCTTACTATGTACCTGTGCTGGACTACAGAGACCCATCTGTGAAACTCGGCATTCCTTTTGTGTATCCAGCCTACTCACAAGAGATAAGAGTACCCTCCTTGCTCTCCTTAGAACAGGGTTAAACAGCAAAAGGCTTCTCCATTCTGTTTCCCTGGGAGCTCTCAGACCTTATGGAACATCACTCGACCTAGATGGAGTCTGAGGGGAGAATTAAAACAGCAACAAAATCAACACACCATTTTGTATTTAGAGAAGTCCAAGAAAAGCACTTGAAGAAAAAACTCAACTATGGGTACGTTAACCACAGAGGGAGAGAAAGCCAGGCCATCACATCCCTCTGCAAAGCTGGAAATAACAAATGCTGCTTAGACCCTCCCATTCACTGCAAGGCCTACTCTGCCACCCCCACCCCCACCCCTGCTCTTGGAGGCAGAAGGATATAGTTTATGAAAAAAGGGAGAGTTAATGATTACAGTAATTTAATCCTGTCCATGCTGCCGTTCATTACTTTAACACAAAGACAAAATAGTAGCCTAGGGATTGCTGACGCGGAGGGTTTTTCCTCTCCATGTGGAATGTATATTTATGGACTTTTTCATTTATAGGCTGTGTGTATTAGAGAACGTGTGGTGTGTGTTACATGGACGGGGAAACCCTCTTATAATGAATCCCAGAGGTTGGGGGAACATGGTGTTGAGTGTGAGCATTCAACTTACCATGTTGCCCACAATCTGATTGACATGGCCCACCCTGGGGAAGCAACTCACTGGGACCCTGGCAAGATAAAATTCCCAGCCAACTCGAAGGCAAATCTGATGCCACTGCTTTGGGGACATGTGTATATGTCATGAATGAACCTGCAACTTCTTCCATATTGGTAGGTTAGATAGCATTTGAGAGGAGCTAGGGAAACTCCCAACCCCCAAAAGCCACTTTCTTTCCATTGCCCCATTTCCTCAGCCTTTTATTGTACATGAAATTATACCATCAAAGACCCTTTTTATTAAGGGACTGTGAGGTAAGTCACTAACCATTTGACCCTAGGAAAGTCACTTAACCTTTCTGTTTTCTCATAAGTAAAATAAAAGGGTTGGATCTGATAACCTCTAAGGTCAAGTCAAGTCAAGCCGACAAGTAAAATTCATCAAGTGTTTATAATGTTCCAGGCATGGTGGATATAAACATAAGTAAAAAGAATACTAGTTCTTGCCTTCAAGGAGCTTGCATTCTAATGGAAGAAGGTAACACATAAAAGTGGGTTGAAAAGGCAATGGGCAGATAATTGCATGAGGTTATGGTGGCAAAGTTTTGAGAAGTATGGTAGTCCTGAACCCTTCCTCTGGAAAGAGGTTCTGGGAATTCACTAACAAGACAAGAGTTCTGAAGGGGAGGGGGGCAAAGAAGGATGAAGCATGGTGGTAAAGTCTGTGGAGTGGAGAAGGTCATTCCATAAATCCATAATCCTATGAACTTGCCTGAAGTCACACAGGTAGGAAGGACAGAATTTGGAGCAACTGGTAGATGTTGCAGAAGCTTAAATTTCAGGGTCAATATAAAGACAAACTTTTGGATAATTAGAAATGGCTGAGATAGTAGAGAGATCCTTATCTCTCCAGAGCTCCATACCATGCCTAGGTGGCCTATTTTCAGGGATGTTAAAGGGAAGTTTCAAATGAGTTATCTTAGATTACATTTAAGGTTTCTGCCACCTCTTATGCTTTGAAACTGCAAGAATCCTTGGAGGATACACGTTAAGCTTCCTCCATCAGTCATTTTCAAACTAAGTGTGATGAAGTTTATCTAACTCTTCCCAGACATATCTGGGAATACCTTTGCCTATGAGACTAGGGGAAAAAAGGGATTCTGGGAGTGTGGGTCCCAGGTGCCTTCTAGGCAGTGTATGGGGCAACAGATTATGGAGGCAGAGAATAAGAGATGAATCTTACTGACCTTATAGTTCTTTGAGAGTTGTTGGAGCAGCTATTCAGAGGAATTCCTGTACTTGTCCTTAGGAGTTGTGCTGTCTCTCTCATTCCCCAGGAAATGGAGAAGTCAACTTCATCAAGCTTCCCCCAGGGATGGACTCTACAATTGGTAACTGTGGGTGGAAAGCAAGGAACAGTCTCTGAGGTTAATTGATTATTAGGTTGCTTCAGCTATAGTTTGTTGAAGAGTAAATTAAGAGCTGGAATCATGCTTAAATATCCTTCATAGAGAAATAGGTCAGAGAGATGCTATATAACATACCCCATGTTGTACATGTTGTAAAATGGTAAAACCAGGATTCTAACTCATACCCTTTGACTCCAAATCTAGCACTCCTTTTACCTTAATATCACCAAATTCAGAACCAAAGCCCATGGTTATCATTTAGTCAGGCTCCCTCATTCTAGAGACAAGGTAACTGAGGCTTAGAGAAAAGAGGTGACTTGGCCAAGGTTAGTCAGATCATAAGCAGTAGAGTTGTTTTTTTTTTTTTTTTTTGGTTTAAACCCTTAACTTCTGTGTATTGTCTCATAGGTGGAAGAGTGGTAAGGGTGGGCAAGGGGGGTTAAATGACTTGCCCAGGGTCACACAGCTGGGAAGTGTCTGAGGCCAGATTTGAACCTAGGACCTCCCATCTCTAGGCCTGACTCTCAATCCACTGAGCTACCCAGCTGCCCCAAGCAATAGAGCTTTGATTCAAATCCAGGTCCTTTGGCTATGACTCCAGTCAAATCTTGGGGTATCAATGCTGTCAGCAGGATGGTCACTTAATATAGAGGATGACAGTATTTCCACCCTCACATATGTACAGTAGGATCACATCCTATGTAGCACCTTCACAGGGCAATTAACTCTGAGAAATGGAAATGATTAAAAATCAATTAAGACATCATTTCTAAAGAAATGGAGGAGAACAGCATTGGGAGTTTTTCAGGGATAACTCATTTCCTCTCCAATGTGCCTTCTCTACAAATCAAACACGAGGCTATCCATGGTCCTGGCCAGAGAGCTCTGAGAGATGGATGAGAATGCCATTCTAGAAATGCTATTTTTTTTCTTCTTATTCCTACCATTTGAAAGACTAGTGGAGTTATAACACATTTCAAACCATATTAAAGAGAGACTACCAGGTTCTGTATTTTTTGAATCTGTGGGGTATTTCGCTGAAAGCGAAACTCTGGGAAGCTGAGGTAACAATAGTGGATAATAATTCTATCTCTTGACCCTCGAAGTGACCTGACTCCTTACTGATGACCATATATCTCTGGCTATCATCCATAGCACTGACTGTACCTTCTCCCATAGCCTTCAGCATACTGGTCCTTGATGGAGAGTCAGAATACTCCTTGCCTCATTGTGATTCTCTGTCTCACTGAGTAACTTTCCAATAACTAATTGTTCACTCAGTAATTTTTCTTCTTCTGACATCCACAGAATTAAAATTTTGTACTCAATCAAATTTATGATATTTGTAGTCTTCCAACTCCTGGGTTATTTTCTTCTTGTCATTCAGTTGTGTCTGACTCTTCATGACTCCATTTGAGATTTCCTTAGCAAAGAAACTGGAGTGGTTTGCCATTTCCTTCTCTAGCTCATTTTTCCAAATAAAGTGAGGCAAACAGGATTAAGTGACTTGTCCAAGGTCATACTAGTATATATCTGAGACCAGATTTGAACACAGGAAAAACGTTCTTACTTAGGTCTGGCTCTCTATGAACAGTGCCACCTAATTTCCTTTTCTAAAGGAGCATTTGATTCAAAATCCTTCTCTCTTTCTTATACTAGAAGTCTTTAACATACACAAATACTCCCTTAATACTTTCCTTAAATTCCATAACCTCAGCCATGCATAGGTATGATCATAAGCTAGATTTTATCATTGCTCACAAGTATTCTATTTCCCTACTAAGAATTCTTCTACCAAACTTATCCTATCATTTCAGCTCTCCCTAGGTCCCACTCCTCCTATATTCTTTTCTCATATTGAGACCACTATTCCATCCACCCTTCAGAAGTTTCTCAAGCAATTACTCCTGTTCTGACTTCACTCTCCTCCCTCTTTGACCTCAGTGGTATGATCACTTCAGTAATTAGGTCAATAGTTAGCCATTTCAATTCACTGTATTCTCTGTTCTTGAATTCCTTGTCTTTTTGTCCTACAGCTGTTCTCCCCCTTGCCAACATGAGTCCTGGATTACTCCCACCATCTACCTTTTTTACCCCCTATTCACAAGTTACTGAATAAAACGAGGAAATCCCACAATGGTGCTGATTAAGTACATGAAAATATATGTAATCCCACCTCCAGCTGGGACCATATTGCTGCAAAGCATTCCTTTTATTCCTCCCTAATTGATTCCCTATCTCACTCCCCAGAAAAGCTATTCCAAACTTTCTCTTTCCTACTGATGTCCCCCACACCCTTTTCTTCCCCTCTTTTCTTAGCTGACAATTTTACTTCTTACTTTACTGTAAAAAATTGCAGTCATTCAACCTGAGCTCCCTCCTCTCTCCTCTTCATTTCAAAATTCCCTAACGTCATTTTCTACTCTCAGCTCCATTTCCATCTCCCATGCTCTCTGAAAAAAAGTGACCCTTCTTCTTGCCAAGGCCAACCTTTCTATGGGTATAATTGATCCTCTTCCCTCCTTTCTTCTTGAGATGATCACAAACTCAATCATTTCCCCATCCCTCTTAAATTTTTAACCTTTCTCTATCAATTGATTCCTTTTCTCCTGCCTTCAAGCATGCCTATCTCCTCTATTCTAAAAAAAATCTTATCCAGACCCTACCACTACCTCAAGGTCTTATCCTATACATGTCCTTCCTTTTTCAACCAAAAACCTTGAAAAAGATGTTCATATTAGTTGTCTCAACTTTCTTTCCTCTCGTTCCTCAACCCTCTGCAGTTTGGCTTTTGACTCATACACTCAAACAAAATTGCTCTCTCCACTATTAACAAAGATTTCTCTTTGTGAAATCTGATAAATCTGACATCAGCCCTAATCCTTCTTTAAGGTAGCAAGGCAGTACAGGGCTTAGACCTCTCGGCTTAGAGTTAGGAAGACTTGAGTTTGAATCCTTATTACTGTTGTGATCCTGGCAAATAACTTAATGTTGTCTGCCTCATTTGCCTTATCTGTAAAATGAGCTAGAGAAGGAAATGGCAAACCACTTCAGAATCTTTGCCAAGAAAATCTCAAACAAGGTCATAGAGAGTCAGCAATGACTGAACAATAATGGGAACAACAACAGTTCTTCTAAATATTCTGCTTCATTTGTCACTATTGACCATTCCTTCTGAATGTTCTTTCCTCCCTGGCTTTTTGTGACAACTACACTCTAATGATTTGCTTCTCTATATAGACTCTTCCTTCTTAGTCTCCTTTGCTATTTTTATCTGCATTATGTCCTGTAATTGGAGACATTCCTCAAGGTTCTGTACTGGCCCATTTCTCTTTTTCTCTATACTCTCTTGGTAACTTCAGTGATTCCTATGGTTTTAACTAAATATATGAACACGACTCCTAGTTATATGCCCAGCCCCAGTCTTTCCTCTGAGCTTCAGACCTATATCATTAAATGCCTTTTTGATATCTCAAAAAGTATATTCCAGAGATGTCTTCAGTGCAACATATTTAAAATGGAATTCGTTTTCTTTTTTCTTAAACTATTTCCTCTCACAAATTTCTCTTGTTTCTTTTGAAGGAGCTACCATCTTTCCACTGTCTCAGTATTATAATCTTGATATTTTCCTGGACTTTTTATTCTCCTATATGCTATATATCTTACAGTTGCCAAATTTTGCCCTTTCTACCTTTCCAATATCTCTTCCTTCCCTTTCCTCACAAAACTACTTCTTTTGATCCATCACCTCTAATCTAGATCATTGTAACAACATTCTAATTGGTCTCCCTGCCTCAACTATCTTATCACTCCATTCCTTGCATGTTGTAGTCAAAATAATTTTCCTTAAGCATAAATTTGAATGTGTACTCCCCTACTTAACTAACGTTTGTGGATTCCTATTCTAAGAATATTCCACTCTCAGCTTCATTCCCATATCCCATGCTTTTTGTCAGAGAGCTTGTCATCACAAAACCATATCCCATTAAAATTAAGCTTTTTTTGAATTAGAATAATTTTGTTCTTTTTTTAGTAGTAACCCCAGTGCTCAGCATGGAGCCTAGCATGTAGTAGGTACTTAATAAATGCTCAATCGATTAATTGATTTCTAGAAATGAAGGATGTATTTAGAAATTTAATTCTAGATCTTTTCTATTAGAAATTATAGAAGGAATATCTTTAATGGTTAATGTAAATTATATGAGAAAATGGAGTAGTATAACCACTACAGAATGCTTAGTAAGATATGGCCAGTAACTAGAAGTATGTCAGAAGCTTACTGTCTTTTATGGATTAACAGACTACATACTAGCTCATACAACAAATTTAATCCTCAAAATAACCTGGAAATCTCAACCAATTAACTGTAGTGCAACCAAATTGTGATCCCAGATTGAACTGTTGTCCATATTTACTCAAACATAAAACTGATCAATAAAAACGTAGTGTTTGTTTGTTTTATAGATACTGTTTTCTCCAATACTCAGTATCTCTAAACTACCTGGAGATTATGCTTTCCAACTCTAAAGACCTAACAAAGTAGAAGATCAAAGTTATATGGGAAGAAGAAGAGGAAAACAGTATTCCTGGTTTTCCTGCCAGTTACTGGGACTGTATTGAAGATGCTTTCTGAACCTCCAAAGAATGAGTAAACCACTTAGTACTTTTAAAAAGTTTGTATTGATAGCTTTATAAACATTATCTGTATTTTCCAGTGTTTAACTCTTTTTCTCTTGTATTCTCTATAGTAAAGAGAAAAAAAGAAAGGAGAAAAAACAGATCAGTAAAACACATTAAAAAAATCTGACATAGAGTATATAGAAGATAGTTTCCCATTTTTGAAAAGAATGGGAGTAAATGCTTTCAAATATCACTTTTGGGGTCAAACTCACATATTATAATTTCATAGGATTTAGGGTCAACTATTTTGTTGTTATTCTTTCTATTCACAATGTTGTCATCATTTATGTTCTTTTCTTACTTCTTTTTACATTACTTTGCATCAGCTCAAATGGACAAGAACCAATTGTTAAATTCAGTGTGAGCATTTTTACATCAGAAATTGGCAAACACTACAAATTGGGATTTGATTTGTTGATTATATAGACTTAAGAATGTCATAGAGATAATGTTAATAATGCAGATTAAACTTAAAAGTGTGTTATTTAGCTCGCTATTAAACATTTACCAGGACACTCTTGCCCCAAAGTAAAGCAGCCCACTCCATTGCCCAACCCTCCAATTGCATATTTTATCTATAATTTGTATATACTTATATGTGTATAGATTATTTTCCCCAATAGAATGCAAGTTCCTTAGGGAAGACACTTTTATTTTTTGCTTTAATTTGCATCTTCAGGCACATAGTAGAAGCTTCCTGGTTGACTGATGGTGGCAATTATTGAGACTTTGACCTCAGAACTAAAAGGAGGTGTGTGTGTGTGTGTGTGTGTGTGTGTGTGTGTGTGTGTGTGTGTGTGAGAGAGAGAGAGAGAGAGAGAGAGAGAGAGAGAGAGAGAGAGAGAGAGAGAGAGAGAGAGAGAGAGAGACTAAGACTTTTCTATCAGTACTGGATAGAATGACGACCAAGCTATTTCTCTATGCCCTGAGGAATTCAATGCTGGGCTTTATGGTAGTAGAGTAGATGAAGCCAATTTTGGAGAGGCTGAGTAAGTTTTAAATGCCTGGCCATTCCAACAGTGCTCTGGATTTTCCAGTCTTGTATGTCTGGAATTAAGACCAGCAACTTCAGAAGATTTGATTTCCTATAAAGTTTCCCTACTTCTTGGCATGAACATCTTTTAGAAGAGTTCCATGGCTTGACTGTAGTTTCCTATTGAAATTAGGAAATGCAGAACAGAGAAAAGTCAGAAAGCCAGCAAAAGTCTTACAATACTCTTTTTTGTTCAGTTAGTAGAGGCAGGTTTAAATCTTGCATTTTAGTTCTTATAGATAAAGCCATTGATTCTCACCCAGCCCAACACACCTGTGCTAATAAGAATCATCAGAAAATATTGGCATATATAATCCTATTGGCATCATCTTCCCAGTTTCCGAACTGACATAGAGATGATCTTTTACTTCTAGGAAGCTGTGCTAGTGCATTGAAATCTCTGGCAAGTAGGCCCTACCATACTAGGAAGACTTTAGTTATGGATCCACTGAGAGATTATGTATCTGCTATGTGAGGTCCAATTTATCTAGGTGTGGAGAGGCTCACTGCTTGAAGAGCAACTAAAAGCAAGGTAAAATATCTCAGAGTAAAAGTAAGGGTTGATAGAAACCATGTTTATAAGGGAGAATCAGTAAACTATCATGGATTCTCTTTGATTAGTTCCCTAACTTAGGGCTTCCCCCAGGAACCTCAAAATTTAATTTGTGTTTAGGCACAACCAACAACAAAAAATGCATTCAGCTTCTGTATAAACACTGGTAAATATGAAACCTCAAAGCATCTGGCAGTGTGGAGAATTCCAAATATGAGATCTCCTTATATCATTGAAGATTGCAACCTGTCTATGACTTATTAAGTCCTAAAGAATTTCCCAAGACACCTTGATGTTTAATGATTTGCCCAGAGCCATATAACTAATAGGTTATATTAGACCTAGCATTCTATAACATCCTATATAGCATATATAGAGACCTTAGCATTCTATTAACCATTTCATGCTTATTTTGCTGAGGTTAACAAATTGTATCCCATAGGATAGGTTCTATTTAGTCCAACACTACCCCTTCCCCTTGCCTCCCCAAAAAGAAAAAAAGGAAAAGCAAAGGGCTCATATTCACACTTTGAAACTCTAGATGCCACTTACCTTTCCTTGTCTGGTGAGCCTCCTCTTCCTCAGGGAACTATAAAGTCCTTCAGTCTCCAGGATTTGTGGAGACCCCATTGTAAAGGGGAAGTGTTTGGTGTTGTTAGACAATTGATCAGTCCGCTCCTACACTAAGCTGCACCTCAGACATCTGTTATATCTCTCATACTCCATCTCTTGGCTATGAAAATTTTCTGATTATCCCCCATGCCTGGAACATTCTTCCTTCTCCATTCATTCTACTGACTTCCTGGTTTCTTTAAGTCCCAACTAAAACCTCACCTTTACAGGAAGCCTTTCTAACCCCTCTTAATTCCAATCCCTTTCCCCACTTTGCTTTGTATATATGTGTTTGCATGTTGTTTCCCCCATTAGATTGTGAGCTCCTTTAGGGCAGGGACTGTCTTTTGCCTCTTTTTGTATCTCCAGTGCTTTGCACAGTGTCTGGCACATGGTAGACACAATAAGTGTTTATTGTATTGTAATGTCTTTCTTAATTATAAAACTATACTTCCATATATATATATATGAATACTTCAGTATAGTTCAGTATATGAAGGCTATCCCTATTCTTCCCATCCTGATCTCTATGAAAGGGAAAAGTTATAGGGTTTGCTAGGGAGCAAACCCTTTTCTTCGTACCTTCAACATTCCCATAACTCACAGTACCAGTAAAGGACAAGGTCTGAGTTTTCTCCATCACTTCATGGCTGTGTACCTTGGCTTCAGGGCCCATTTGGCCTAAGAAACCCTGTACTTATTCCAGGAACCTGGTGTGGTCTAAGGAGTTTCTCCATTGGGTCCAGAAGACTTAGTTCAGGAACTCCTCCATAGTTCCAGAGACTCTTCTGTTTGATCCCCTTCATCTGATGCCAGTGTCTTAATGCTCATGCTTCCCTGGAGTAGCCATGTGGATCTGGTAGGCTTCCTTCTATGGAACCGAAGCCAAGTTGAAAATTTTCCCTTCTCGTCTTTGAATTGCTCTGTCTATATTTTCCCCCTTAAAGATAAAATTTAAGAGTGCAAACCAGACTTATGAAATGACTATGAATCAATCATCTTCAATGTGGTGCCCAATGCCAGCACAAAGAAATGATTCCATATTTCATCAAAGGGACATAATCAATTCCAGAAGAAAAATACTCATCAATGGAAAGATAATCAGAACAAATTCTTCATTAGTGGGGTAAATGAGGACCCAGAAAAACACCAAAGGATACCTATTACATTCTCTTCCTATCCAAGACCAAACAAACAAACAAACGAAAAACTCAATCTAAGCAAATTACACTGAGGGGCCTTTGAGTTGCACTGCAATTTTAGGTATTTCTTTTGGAATCTGGGAAGACTTCATGGTGCAGGTAACTCACTTAATGTAGCAAGTATATCTTGATAAATCTTTTTCAGAAACTTATATCCATTCAGAGACAACACTAGTATGTACAATTCTTTTGATAGGACCTTCCCAGTAGACCAGAGGGGCATATGGATTGTTCAACAAGGACCAGTGTCTCTGGTATGAGGACTTAATGAGCTTTTTTCAGGGCTGCTCATCTACCTTTGGTGTCCACCTTTTACCCAAATTTTATCTGTGGCTCCAAGAATATGTAGCATGAGTAACTGCCACATCCTGGTAAAATCATATCATCAGGGTAGCTTAACCAGATTTTGAGTAACTGAAAGGCTTTTAAGATTGGGTTGAGGAGTGTCTATCTCAAGCAGTGATGACTTCCCCCAATGGAACAGGAAAATGAGAACAATTTATTCCAGTGGCCATGAAGGCATCCGAAACATTTGCTGTGGAGCACTTAGAGCTTGGTCAGATATGGAAGATGCCAAGGTCATCCACTACATCCCCAGGCATTGCCAGTCATCTTGACTTTTCTCTTGCCTCTGGACTTTTATGACTCTAGGAGAGTAAGACTGACTTCTTTTGGCAACTGCCTCACTTAAATTCAACTCAAGAATGAGTGATTTCATGAAATCTTTTTAAAAAATGAAGGACAAACAACAACAACACAGTAGTCCACAGTGTCTCCACAAATGAAGAAATATTGGCAAGGATTCAGATCTGTCATAATTGGGTGGCTCTAGTACTTACACTAAGTCGATTGGACAAATCATTATACAAAGTCCTTTAAGGCGCATGACTGTCTTGTTATTTTTAAGGCTCAATCTAGACATGCCAACTGCTACTGTAGAAAGTCTAGGCTTGGTGCCTGCTTGATGTCATGTCTGCTGCTATCATTTGAACTAAATAATTTCCTCCTTTCTTGGGGAGTGGAATGGGCTTCCCTAGATAATAGAGAAATTGTCTATTGCTACAATTTTACTCAAATATCCTAATAGTATAATAGAATCATAGGTATAATAGTATAAGATAATAGGTGTAATAGTATAAGATAATAGAATCATAACTGAAAGAGATCATTTAGATTATATAGTCTAATTTCCTCATTTTGAAAACCGAGACTCAATGAGGCTGTATTTCTTTCTGTGATTCTGAGTTAAACTACAGAACTAGACAGAAAATAATTTCTCAGGCCACCACTTCTCCTTCTTTCAATTCATTGATATCAGGTCAACACCTCATATTGCTCACTCCCCTTCTATTGTCTCCTATTAGGCTCTTTTTCTGTTTTTAACAATTTTTCCTATTAGGCCTTTCTTTTCATGTTCTTTTAATCTTGTAGTCATGAAAATATGGTTCTCCCCTAAAAACCCTGCATCCGTTGCTACTCTTTCTAATACTATAAGTTTTTTTCTTTCATGCCTTCCAACATCCTAAACATATAGGCATGCTTCTTTCTCATTATTGCTACTTCCAGAATTTCTCCCCTACCACCTTTATTTAATGACCTCTCTTCCATTGAGATTCATTTACTATCATTATATCACTCTATATAGATCTCAATAGTTATTATTTACTGGCCTCTCTTTTCTCAAGAATTCAGTACTTGTCCTAATTTTCCTCTGGATTCCAAATTCTATCATCTACTTCAAGATTTCAATTTATTTATTAGTCTCCATTTACCATCTTCCTTAAAATCTACTGCAACATTTGCATTTTTACTCTACCTCCATCCCACAGAAGGCTAATACCCTTGAACTCATGGTTATTCACAAATTCCTATAGTTGATCATAAATGTCACATCAACTCTCCATTTGTCTTAGTCCTTCCAAACCAATTCTCTGTCCTCATCATAATTTCTAGTCAGTTCAACCTTCTCTACTTGCCCAAACTGTCACTTCAACATTGGCTTTACTCTTCTCCTTTCAAAATTTTTACTCTTAGTCAACTAGTTGAGCTTTACAGTAATCCTAACCCTTGATTCTTATGCCCTATTGCCCTCTTACCTATCTATTTCTATACAATAACCTTGTATTAGTCTCGCTATTTGTGTTCTTTCCTGCTGACTCAACTCTACTGAAGGAAGTCAACCAAAGCTTATTTAATCCATTGCAGAGTAAGTTATCAAATCTCAAGGGAATCCTCACTACTACCTGATATTCCTTGTACTCTTCCATGATCAACTCTCCTCTACTCTTTCTGCATTAGTTTTAATGAAACTACATCAGGTATTCATTACCAATACTCTATGCCCCCATCTCTCAATAAAGGACTTCACCTCAAATAATGAGGGCATCCTTTGCAATTTTTGCCCTCTCTTTCCCAATCCCACACTTCACAATACCTAATCAGCACTCACTATCTTTTTTTCCTTTGTTCCACTCCTAGAGAATGAGATGACCTTTATCTTTACTGGCATCAACTTCTGTACTATAATCTATTTTCCCAGGACCACCTTCTTTTATCATCACCTCTCACTTTCTAATTTTCAAATCATTCTTTCTCCACTAGTTCTTCCTCTGTTGCCTTTAAACATGATCAACTCTTTCCTATTCTTTAAAAGAAAAAATTGACCTGACCATTCCCTCATGTTAGTGTATTATTCTGAAAATTTCTTTATCCTAGTTTACCGATCATCATTTTATTACTACGTCCAGTGGCCTCATCTCAGTATTACTAGTTGACCATTACTCTCATTACTACTTCCCTGCCATGCTCCTCTTTTCTTAATTTTTCATGATTCCCACCAAAGGAAAGAGAAAATGAGGGCCATTTCCTGACTGTATTCATATGCTTTTCATAAGATTGAATGTTATATTTGAAAAAGACCGCAGAGGTCATGTGGTCCAGCCCTTGCCTAAAGCCTAAATCTCATCTTAAACATCTTGAATAAATGGCTATCCACCATCCCAAACTGGAGCAACTCAATTCATACTTGTTAGTCTTGTCTCTCCTAAATCTTCTCTTCTTTGTGAGAAACATCTCAGGTTCCTTTAATATTGTTAGTAAAGATGAGAATATGCTTTACCATTCGAGAATGATATTAATATTATTATTGTTTTGCAAAAATAAAGGAAGGAAAGGGAGAGTTTAGTGAAAGTGTCTTTTCATGTCAAATATATTAAGATCTATCACAGGTAGCTTTGGCTTCTAGGCCAGTATGGAGATATAATAGATAGATAGATAGATAGATAGATAGATAGATAGATAGATAGATAGATAGATAGATAGATGACAGAACATTTAGTAAGTGCTCATTATGTACCAGAAACTATGTTAAAAATTGAAGATACAAATCTAAATAATCAAGTTCCATCCCTCAAAGAGGTTATATTCTCATGGATAAAGAAAAAATAAAGGGAAGGTTTCTTGAGACATGGCTGGATGTGGAGATTAGAAAATAGCCTTGCTTCTAAGATAAGTTGAAAGCTCAAGCATTATTCCAGGAGCATAATTCAGAGTTCCTGTGTTGGGGCAGGGGGTAAATGATTTTAGAGTTGAGTCATATACTGTAGAGTTTGGAAATTGATTCTATGGGATTTAAAGGTGAAGGTCTCAACTATAATGTGGCTTTCAGCCACATGTCCATTTTCTTTTGAAAAAAAAAATCTTTTAACTGCTCAAAGTGAGGGAATCTAGAAGTCATCAATCAAACTTTCTCAGAGAGAAACCCCTCTGGGAGACCCTGAACTGAGATTCTGGGACTACCAAGTTCTTTAACCTCTTATAAGGAAGCAATGGCCAGAACCCACAAATGTTCTACTCAAAGATTTGGCTCACTACTCTGGGACTCAGTCCCGTACGGAATAAATGAAATACAATGACCTCATGTGAGTGTTGAGCAGTCTGAGTGAAGAGCTACTGATGGGATGGTCACCTTTATGCCCCAAAGTTATTTCCAGCTCTCGCTATTTCTGAAGGCAGCTTGCCTGATGGAGTTAGCCTGTCTAGATGCCTCACTTAGGGGCCTGGGGGATAGCTTCCCACAGCAATATGCTCTCTTTGGGAGATTTCAATTGCTTTTGAATTAGTTATAGGCTCAAAAAGGAGTGACTTCCATTATTACAATGCAGGTTTTAAAATTACTCCCATTCAACTTGCCAACTCTGCAACATTAACCTGTCATTGGAGAATTAGGCCTGGTCATAGAGAAGAGAGGGTTTTGAAGAATAAAAGGAATCTTTAAAAATCTGTCATATAAATGGACTTCAAAAGATGTTTCTATTTCATAATTACCAAATCCAGTTTTTGCTTCATCATCTGTAAAATGGGGACAGTATTTTGAAGTAAAACATTCATCATAGTTTTATAGTTTTTGTAGCAACTTACTCTTGTATTTGAAGTAAGGAGCCTGTCCTTGTGTAGAACTTGGTACTAGGATGAGAAAACATGTTGGAGAGTGTGAAAACTATTCATATTCTTCAGAAGAGTGAACATTGGCTCTGGTCAGAAAATCTGGATTTGCATCCTTTTTCTGTCACTTACTATTTCCATGACATTAGGCAAATCACTTAACCTCTAAAGATCTGTAAAATAAGATGATTTGATTAAGTTGCTTCTAATGCCCTTTCTGGCTCTAAATATCTAAACCTATGAGCCTAAACGTCTTATCCAAGATCAAACAAGCAACAAATATTAGAGAAAGGATATGAATAACCTAGTTGTCTGATTCCAGAGTCAGAAATCAATGCAGATAAATTGATGAGAAGATTTTGAAGAGAGAGAGACAGAGAGGGATGGAGACAGAGAAAAGGAAGAAAAGAAAAGAAAAGAAAGAAAGAGAGAAAGGAAGGAAGGAAGAAAGAAAGGAAGAAGGAAAAAAGAGAGAAAGGGAGAAAGAAAGGGGAAAAGAAAGAACAAATGAAAGAAAAAGAAAGAGAAAGAAAAAGAAAGAAAAGAAGGAAAAGGAGAAAGAAAGGAAGGAAGGAAGCAAGGAAGAAAGGAAGGAAGGAAAGAAAAAATAAAAATGAAGATGAAGAGAAGGAGGAAAAGGAGAAGGAAGAGGAAAGGGGAAGAGGAGAAAGGAGGGAGATCAGAGAAAAGGTAAAGGAAAAGGGAGAAAAAAGAAAATGAGAAAAATTAAAAATAATATACTCTGCTCTCTATTATAACTTACTATTGAGAAGAATAATAATTAAACAGTAATTATATTATGGTTTCTGTTTAGAAGACACTTGCTTCCATTTTATTTATTGTTCCTGAGAAGTAGAAAATGAGAATCTTTCAAAGGAGTACAGTTGGAGACGTTTTTGGCAACTTTAGGGGAAAGGTCATTTCCTTTACTGAAAATTGGATATTATATCAGCTGAAAGTGTCCTCTAATTCTAAGTGGAAGGGATGGATACTATAGTTGCTGTAAAGGAGTAATCCATGTGAACAGAGATATAGTCAATGAAATTTTAAAAGCTCAGTGTTAATAATTGCAGCTCAGCAGTGATGATGTCTGCTCACAACAGGATTTATAGGTACTTTCATGAACTTATATTAAGGTATTTTCATGGACATTTCTAGAAAAGTATAAGAATAAAGGAGTCTACAGTTTCTTAATTGTGAGTTGCCTTAGTCACATGTGTCCCTTATGCTTTACTCCCTTGAGGCTTTAAGTATATGCTCACTCATCCCTCAGACATGGTGTGTATTAGTGGCAAAAGCATAACTTATGTTTTATGGTGGAATATTATGTTAATATTGTTTTCATTTTTATTAAAAATGTTAAATACTATTGCTTGTTCCCAATTGATTTGTTAATAGCAGATATACTGGTTGTTATCATAAGTTCTAGTATTGATAGGAAGAGATACTCACAAGGGTTACTCCTAGGATCCTGATAATTAGCACAATGGCCAAATGACCTCCCTTCTAGGGATTGAACTTGACCATCAAAAGCAAGTGGAAGTGTATGGTGAGGGGAGCAGGGGAAGGAAGCCAGCTCCAGCTCAGGGAGAGAAAGAATCTGGAGAAAACTGAGAGTCAGTTACTCAGACTACACTAAAGCTGAATTCAGCTTAAACCCGCTCTCCTTTACACTCCTAACCCTAAAGGGTCTGTTTCTATCTACCAAATTTAACCAATCAGCAAACATTTATTAAGCATTTACTGTGTGTGCTAAGCCCTGGACATACAAACAGAAGCAGAAAGAATAAGTTTGTCCTCAAGCTGGTTACATTCTAATAAGGGAACACAATATATGAAAAAAGGGAGCTGAAAGTATCCTTATAAAGAATGTCCAGAAGTGGTGACTTTATTTTCAGACTGAAATAGAAAACAAATGTGAGTATTTAAGGTCTGCAACTACACTTAATAAACTTCTCTAAGAATTTTGGAATTTGTTTTGAAATGTGGGAATAAAGGTAATTTTGTTGAATCTTTATAATTGGTGCTAATGATGGAAGGCTCTAAAATAGCTAGTGTATCTTGTTATGGTTTAGTGCTCATTGGTACTTCCACAGAATGGAACTTGAAGTACACTTTTCACTCTGTAAATGTAACTCTATACAATGACTTTATTAAAAGGAAGCCAGTTATAATTTAAAAAAAAGTTGAGGGTGGCAGGATGAAAGTACTCAGGTCGAGGGGGAGAAGAGTAGAGAAAGTCCTCTTGAGATGAGTCAGCATCTTTGGAGAGGGATGAAGACATCTTTGTCCTGGGCCTCCTCCTTAAAATGTAGGTTCTGGGAAGAACCAGTCAATCAGAAAGTAAGCCTCAGGGGCAGAGAGTACTTCGAATGTGAGATGTTGTCCAGGGGTGGAGTGAGCTTCCAGGGTGAAGAGGTTCACTTAGGTAACTCCCCATTTCTCAATTTTCTTTAGTCTGTACAGGTCCTGACTCTGCATGTGCCATGGACGTGAATTGGCACCTTCCACTATTGTCTGTCCCAGGGTTTCTGGGAGTGACTCACCTTCCCAGAGACAGTAAGCAGACTTAGGGCTGAGGAGAAAGGAGAGAAAATCATTCTGTTTCTCCCATCTTTCTAGACAGTAGGGATCCCTTCCTTTATCCTTAAAAGGGATTCCACTGTTTTAGTTCTTTATATTCCAACTGACCCAGCTGGAAACCTTCTAGACCTTTTAAAAACAGGATTAAAAAGTCCATTTTCGGTATTAGACTAGTTCAGAAGAAGAACCTCAGCTCTTTTCTCTGCCAGCCAGTTAAAAAAAATCCTGAACCACATGTCACTTCAAATTATGACTATGATGTTCATGTTTCCCTCAGGCTGAAATTTCACCCAAGTAAATCCTCTCATTCAGCAGCTGGAGAGAAACGTGTCAAAGGCAGTGATCTGCAAGCACCACCAGTCCCTTGGGAGAGCTTGGTCAGGCCCAGTATGAATCTTCTGGGTACCAGACAGCTCCCCCTCTTCTGATACAGGGTTGCTGACACTGTCCTCACTCTGTTAGACTAAGAACAGAGAAGGAGAAGACTGGGAGAGAGAGACTTCTCTCTGAGTGCTAAATGGGAGTTTTTCAGGTAAAAGATTTAAGAAGTGAAAAGAGAGCTAGTGGGAGACACCGTATGGAGTTCTTGTTCTTGAAGTCAGAGGTCCTAGGTTCAAATTTGATCTCAGACACTTCCTAGCTGTGTGACCCTGAGCAAATCACTTAATCCCCATTTCCTAGCCCTTACTTCTCTTCTGCGTTGGAAACAATACACAGTATTGATTCTAAGATGGAAGGTAAGGGTTTAAAAAAATGTCAAGCAAACCCCTTGACTTTGAGTAGAAAGGACAAAAGATTAACCAGGGTAGGGCAACGCACAGCATTCTGCTTTGGCAAAGAAGTTTACAGTGTAATAATGAAAAATTAGTATTATGCCAAATGTAATATTTAGAAATTTGTTTAGAAATATAATATTAGTAAAAATGTGTGTGGTTGCCATTTATAAAATGATCAACCCTTAAGTCATGAGGATGATATTAGCTTTTAACAATTAAATTTTAATCTAAATGTAGTCTAAGAAAGGAATAAAGAAAGAAATAACAAAATAAATTTCCTAGCCTACCAGCCCATGAGAGTGTTTTCTGCCTGAGCCATCAACCTCCAGAGAAAAAGCTCAGCCTCATTTATGGTCTCATTTTTATAGTCCTCCTTCTCCACTTCATGCCCTTTCCTTCTGCATTGGTCTACCACATCTCAGGAACCAATCAAAGTCTCTCTGACCCAGACCTATAACCCCTAGTTTTGTGTTGCTAATGGGCTGGCTCCAATGAGCAAAAAGTTTATGATCCTGGAAGGAAGGGGTTCCCTTAACACAATACTAATACAGGAGATGATCTTTACTTCTTTTTTTTTTCTCTTCCATTTTCACCTTACAAAATTCAATTCCAGTGGAAAAAGGAAAAGCTGTTATGAGCCACCCCAACAATAATGTAATGGCTTAAGACAAGAGCAGTCATATAATTAGCATTTTTATTTTTTTCACAGATAGCAAAAAAACTATTGGGAAGGGTAAAGAAGAGGGGATACTCTGGTAGCAGGTGCAGTCATGAAGTAAGGAGGTTGTTCAGGTATTGCCCCCTTGGGAGCAGAAAAGGTGGCCACAATAACATGGATGGTGGAGGACAGCAAGATGATATGTAGGGACAGTGATTGTTGCAGAAGGAAGCGAGACCCTGTGACCCAACTCCCTGAATATTGGCACTTCTGGGACAAGCTCCATTTGGCTTGTGCTAGTTATAACTTTGGTTAGCAGCACCACCCAAATGTCGAGGGCCCCTATAAGAAAGGTGAGAAAGACTTCAGAAAGAGTGCAGATATTTGGAAACTTTTTTCCCCTTTTTTAGTATTTTCCATAGTTCTTGGTTTGGAAATCTGGGCCCTGCTGACTAATAGGGCAGCATGCCCAGCAAAAACCTCTGTTTGTTGTTGTATAGATGTGGGCATAGGTTGGGCATATATATTCATATACTAAGGGATGACAATGGAAGAGTGTGTATGTGGGAAAAACCTGAGTAATGCAGGACACTTGGATGCAGTCAACCAATTAATGGCTCACCTTTCAGTTTGTCTTCCCCTTCAACATACCTTAAAACATAATAATGTAGTCACAGTCCCTCATCTAGTTACACAGGACAACGAGAAGAGCAGTCACTGGTTCAGGAGTCAGAGGAACTTTGTTCAAATCCCAGAGTAGTTGGGTGATACAGTAGATAGCGTTCTAGGCCTGGAGTTAGGAAAATTTGTTCTGGGACAGGAAAATTTGAGTTCAAATCCTTCCTCAGACATTCACTAGCTCTGTATCTCTTGCCAAGTCACATCACCCTAACAGCCCCTACTTCACAGGATTCTTTTGATGATCAAAAGAGATGAGATATATGGAAATTGTCTTATAAACCTTAAAATGATGTATAAAGAAAAACTCATAATGATCATCATCTTGTCTCTGGTATGTACTAGGGTGTGTAACCTTGGACAGTCATTTAACTTCCCTGAGTCTCAGTTTCCTTAGCTATAAAATGAGAAGACTGGAATAGGTGAGCTTTAAGGTCCCTTCCAGCTTTGATTCTCTGATCATATGAAGTGCAAGGAAAATACATGCACTGGAACATCAGCTTAGAAGTATTTGAAGGTTGAGGTGGAATCCCAGCTTTAATATTTTCTAGCTGTGTAACTCTAGGCAAATTATTTAACCTCACTGATTCTTAGTTTTTTTAAAAAATTTAAATAAAATATTGGTACTAATGACCATAATAACATTCCACAAAAATTTTGTGAGGATCAAATGATATAAATGTGTAGAAAGTGTTGTGTGAAGATTCAAAGCATGGAATCCCTGCAAAGGTACAGGGACAGCCTCACCCAGAATTCCAGGGGACCCCCCTGGAGAACTTTGGGTGAGGGGGCAGTTGAGAAGGGTTTGAGACAGTTACTTTGTGGAGGTTGAAGTGAGCAGACACCCTGCTTACTACTCCACACTTGGGGGTTCACTTGAGAAGCCATAGTGGCATAACCAGTGTGGTTACTATTTAAGGATTAGCCTGTTTAGTAGAGTTAGTTTATATCAACTTCATTACAACAAATATTTAGTAGATATTCATCAATAGCAAGAGAGCCAGTTTTAGTTAAGTGTCTCATCCCCTCCTTTGAGGGGGGAAGGGCAGCTTCAATCTAACAGTTCAGGGTCACCTTTCATTTTCCTAAAACCCTCATTAACCTCTCTAGTTTACCTTGTTATGTCCTAATATAACCTATACCTTCAAATCTGTGCCTGGTAATTATTTGGGGGAATACTCACAACTCAGTCTGGACATCTAGTTTGAATCCTGTCTGCTGCCAGTTTAAGAAGATCTTCTCTGTCCTCAACAGTTACATAGCTAGCTTCTTTTTACTCATCTATCAGATCTGTGAGGAATATAAATTAAAGAAAAGGAACATCATTGGGGTTTCAGCCATAACAGAAACTTACCAGGAGAATCTCATTTCTGTCTTCATTACCAACTGAAGCAGCAGCAGTTAGAGGGGGAGGGGTTTGAGATCCAGGAGTGTTTTACCCCCTCCTTTCTCATTGAAGCCTGTCAATCTGCGGCTCTTGACTTGAAGCTCTATTTGGCCCTGACACATTTATCTACTTCTCCAAATTATCTGTTATTATCATCATAACAAAAGTATCATTTAAAAAATTATTAAGATATTTTGTTTTCTATCCCCTACATTTGCCAATGTATCCTTCCCCACAATTCCTCTATGAAAACTATCCTTTTTAGTGAAGAATAAGGAAAAGAGGAAGATTTTAAAAAAGAAAAAGCTATTCAAAATATTGAAAAACTATTATATATAATGTCCTACACTGAGAGTCTCCCGCTTTGACATAAAAGTATGGGGAGGTATTTTCTCATATCTCTTCTTTGAGATTAAACTTGTTTATTCTAATTACACAGCATTCAGCTTCAACTATTTTGTTGTTATTCTTTTCATTTACATCATTGCAATCATTGTGTATACTGCTTTCCTCTAATCATTTATTTCATTTTTCAAAGGTTCACAGAAATTTTTTATGTTGATCATTTTACATTATAGTAATATTCCATTTTTCTAGTATCATAACTTGTTCCTGCTCTTCTCTATCACAAAATTTTGGTATAGATGAAGACTTTCTTTTTGTCATCGATTCCCTTGAGATATATATACATATATGTATATATATATGTATATATATATATATATATCAATAGAGTCCCTTGTTAAAAGTTTAGTGGCATTTAAATTACTTTCTTTCCATAATTCCAAGTTGCTTTTCAGAATGGCTGAACCAATTCACTGTTCCACTAATAATATACTATTGTCCCTATTTCTCCATAAACTTTCCAATATTGACTATTCTTATTTTTTAAAATGTTTGGTAGGCAGCTAGGTGGCTCTGTAGATTGAGAGTCAGCCCTAGAGATGGGAGGTCCTAGGTTCAAATCTGGCCTCAGCCACTTCTCAGCTGTGTGACCCTGGGCAAGTCATTTGACCCCATTGCCTAGCCCTTCTGCCTTGGAGCCAATACATAGTATTGACTCCAAGAGAGAAGGTAAGGGTATGTGTAAAAAATTATTTTTTTTGCAAAGTTGCTTATTGTGAGTTCAAATCTTAGGGTTGTTTTGACTTGCATCTCTCTCTTATCATTAGAGATTTGGAACATTCTCACAAATAGTCATAGTTTGTAAGTCTTTTTTGGAAAACCTTTTACCAACTATCTATTGGAGAATGGCTTTTAATTCTCTATATTTTTGTTAGCTGTCTCTTTCTTGGATATCAGACTTTCATAAGAGTTACTTGATTCAAAGATTTTTTTCCCTAGTTGATCGTTTCTTATCCTAGTTAAATTATTTTTTTGTAAAGACTTAAAAAAATTCTTCCAATAATAATTATCTATTTTATCTTTTATAATAATTTTAATCTTTGCTTGATTAATAATTAATTCCCCATCCATAGTTGTGAATCATATATTAATGGTAAAATATATGATATACTTCTTTTCTATTTTTAATAGTATAAGATGCATATACAGTTTGAATTTATTATGTTATACTATATGGTAGATGATGTTGGTTTAAACTTAATTTCTGCCAGACCATGTTCCAGTTTTCCCAGAAATTATTCTTAAATAAAGTGTACTTTCCTAGGTAGGTTATTTTCATTTTTTTGAATTAAATATTGTATAATTGAATTAGATGATTTTTGATAATTTCTTCTCTAGTTTATTTCATGTATTTCCTTTTCTATTTTAACCAATAATATATGATTTTGATGATTACTGCTTTATAATATAGTTTGATTCATAAAAATACTATTTCATTTCCCATTGTTTCCTTTGCTATTCTAAATTTTTTATTCCTCCAAATGAAATTAATATTATACAAATGCCAGCTTTTAAGATATTTTCCTTTGTGTAGAAGGATTTTTCATTGTGAAATCCCAAATAATTTTCTTTTCTTTTTAAATTTTGTTTTCAAACATTGTGTAGATATTCTTTTTTAAAACATCACCATCATTTCCTAATATCCCCACACAAGTATGTGTGTGCACAGACATGCACAGACATACAAACACACACATACCTATTCTTCCTTATAACAAATAAGGACAATCAATTGACAAAACAAATCAGTTCTCTAGCAAATATGTTTTATTTGTCCTTTATGATCTACCACTTCTCTACAATGAGCCACAAGGTATGCTTCTCTATCATCACTACTAATCAGTTTTTTGAAGTCTTTCAATGTCATTTCACTTTACAATTGCCACTTTTATGGGAATTATCCTCCTAATTCTACTTCTTTCTTTCTGTTGTCAGTTCATACACATCTTCATTTCTCTGACCCAATTTATTTCAAAAAAAGACATGTTTGAAAACCTAGTTTCTGCTGGTAAGAGAAATTTTCAATATTAGTTTTTACTTCTTGTGGGAGATGTAACAAATGTTTGACAGAAAGGGAAATAGAGAAGGTCTATGATGTGAGTATCTCTTCCAGCTCTCCACTGGGGCCAAATATACACTGGGAGACTTTCAGGGGGTGTCACCCTGAAACTGGGTGATCTGAATGGTCATGCTGCCCCACAGGAGTTGGGGCCGAGGCTTCCCTATAAGATGAGGTATGTGGTACCCCAATCCGATTCTGAATAAGGATGGGATTCACACGAACATTCCCCCTCATCAGTTAATTTCACTGCAGGTAGTCTGGCTTCAAGATGGAGGCAGCCAGACCAAGTTGTGGTCCCCCTCTCCCTTGTCTCTCAGGCACTCTGGAGTGCTATCTGACTGATGAATGGCTTTTATTATTTGCAATTCAGGGATTGAGAAAAGGGGTGAAGAGCAGAGGGATTTTGGGGTGCCCTCTTCTCTATTTCTATGAGGTCCATTATTTGGGTGAGAACCTTGGGGTTCCCACTCCTAAGCTTCTCCCCTCAGCCCTTCTCCTTATGTTTCTATTTCTAGTTTTCTGTTTTTGTCCTTTTCTATAATTGTAAGTTTTGACTGAAAGGGGGTTTCTCAGCAAGGTTGGGTAATGGAAGAAGGAGACTAAGAGATTGCTCCCAAAATGGAGTCCAAAAACTTAGCTGACTTGATGGTTGAAGATAGGCAAGATGGGATGGAATGGTTTTGATCAGGGAATCAGGGTTTTGATTTCCAAAGAAATATCCTCAGGAAGCCCTCAGGACTGGATCCAAGCTGGGATGTCCTCCTCCTTCCTCCTCCTAGTTCTCTGCCAGAAGCCCTCTCCTCTCTTCTTTGGAGAAACTCCCAGAATCCCTTGCTCCTCTCAACTGTCTGTAACTGTCACCAACTGCCTTCTTCTGGTTCCTTTTATCCCATCCCCCTTACATAAATCCCATCCTTACAGAGACAAATAAGTGCCAGTGGAGAAGAATACACAACCCAGGGCTATTTATTTACAAATGATAATTAACTTTATTAATTACTTCTCAGGAATCAATAGGATCCTCAACTTAAAAAAAAACAACTTCATGAGATTCTCTTTTGGGGTGGTGAGCCAGGGTTAGATAAAGTCTCTGAAGCTGGCTATGAATGTGTCTGGGGTTCAGAGGAAGGAGGACGTGGGGATGTTGATGTGATTTTGCAACACCCTTTGTTTTGTCACCATTTTAAGAAATGCTCATCCTTCTCTTCTCCTTTAAGGTTAATATTGAATTTCCTCTCACCAACTCTATGACATCAAAATTATTACTAACCCATTGTAGAGATGCAAAAACCAAGGTTCAGATAGTTTAAATGACAGAATAGGTTAAGATTATGCATCTAGGATTTGAACCAAGGTTATCTGACACTAAATTCAGTATTCTTGCTACTCTACCAAGCTGCTACATCATGGAGATGTATCCTGACAGCCATGTTGAGTCAGAATGGGAATGGGTTGCCTGTTTCTGCTCTATGAAGCCTCATTTTCCCTCCAGTTGGAGTGGCTTTTTGCACCTCAACTTTTTTAGACTATTTTGTGTACATTTAAGGTTCTTTACTTGGAGTCCATGAACTTGGTGTATGTGTATGCATACATACATAAAATACATACATACATATCTATATTTGAATATAATTGATTTCATTTACAATCCTAAGTATTTTATTTTATGCACTTGAAAACATGATTTTGAGAAAAGGTCCACAGGCTTCCCCAGACTGACAAAGAAATCCATCACACACACACACACATACACACGCATACACACACACAGACACACACATTAATAATCTCTGTTCTAGATTCTTCTGTAAATTCTCCTACATTGTACTTTGCATAAAATATATCTTTGTTTAGCCCATGGTTCCCTAAACTCTCTGAAAATAAACAGTATGCCATTTTTCATCACCATGTTCCCAGGAGTTGGCACAGGAAATTTATTCATAGTAGATGCTTTCTAGATATTTGTTGAATCAAATTGCTTCTTTCCTCCATGAGGGTACAAATCAGAGGATGCTCCTATGAGTTTACCACATTTGGACTTGTTTTGGAATTGGCAGCTGGTGGCTCCTTCCTCAGGGAGCAGAACTATCTCTCCAAACAAAACAAAACAGAACAAAACAAAACTCAGACCTTGATGTGGCAACATGGTGAAACCCATCATATGAGCTGAAAGGGACCTCGGGATGGAAATTCAAAAATTTTGCTGAGAGGCTTAAGGGAGATTTAAAATAATTTTTGTTATTCAGTCTTTTCTGTCATGTCTGCCTCTTGGCGACCCCATTTAGGAGTTACTAGAATAGTTTACCATTGCCTTCTCTAGATTATTTGACAGGTGAGGAAATGGAGACAAACAGGATTAGGTGACTTGTCTGAGACCTGATTTGAACTCAATTTGGACTGTGGTACTGGCACTCTATCCACTGCTGCACCTAGTTGCCCCCAAATTGAGACATTATAATGTCATGCCACAAGGGGTATACAAACAAGTTTCAAAATGTTTCTTTCCCAAGTTTACCCTTTTGTTCTCAGGCTTCTTCATGATCTTAATCCTCCTTGATCTGTGGTAGCATTGTCCCTGTGATTCTCCCACCCTTTTTTTTCTCAAGGCTCTCATAAACTTTTGTTTCTGACTTTCTGCATTTTCCTTTTTCTCCTCTTATGGCTTAGCCTTCCTTTGCTGAATTCTTTCCCCATTTTTTTCTTCTACTTACTCCTAACTGTAGGTGTAATCTAAGGCTACATTTTTTAAGGAATGAATGACAAGTCGACATTAGTAGAGTACCTTACTATATGGCAGACACTGCTAAATACTGAAAATAGCAATACAAATGTGAGATAACCCCTGCACCCATGGGGCTTACTCTTTTATGGGTGGAGGAAGCACATATACATGGTGGCTAAGTCTGGCAACTGGTGAGTTGATTTGTAGTAATAGTAGTCTCAATTTGGTTAATATACCCAGAGAAAATGCAGAAAATAAGAAGGGATATGAATGAATTGAATAGTATAGATGGCAAGATCAGTAGGATTACTGGTGGGAATGTGAAATAATGTGAAGGGGTTGGTAATGGATTCTGGAGATGATATGGAGGATACTGGCAGTCCAACATTGGTAGAAATGGGGAAGCAACAAGGCAGATGACAAAAAAGACTGAATAGATAGTTGGATGAGATTTGAAGCATCATCTAGTTTTGGACATGTTCCATATATTGAGCCAGGTAACTTTGCATTTACTTTCTCTCCAGTCCAGTGAATGACCCCCCTTAGTCCTTCTCTCTAGATTCACTCGTTAGTGCATCTATCCATTCAAATGGTTTTATCTACATGATTAATTCCAAATTCTGTATCACTAGCCAATATATCTCTCCTGTAGTCAAGTTGCATATTTACAATGTCTTCCAGGACTTTGTGAGGCAATGTGGTAACAAGGAAAGTGATGGATTCAAATTTGGAAATCAGTGTGACAACATTTTTTTTTTCTGGGTGAATTCAGCTTATGATTTTGTGTTTATGATATCAAGTGATGCATATGACTGCTAACAAAGTGGGCAACACTGGGAAGCACAGGAAAGCCTCAAACCCTTATGAGAGGAAAGGGATCTTCTTTATTAAGATATAAGAAAGAAAGTGTCTTGGTAGGCATGGAACTTTCTGATTGGCTATATACTAAGAAAGACAGACTGGCATTCAGATGATGTTGGTCTTGCCTTTCTCTGATAATTAAGGAATGATAATTGTTTTAGGAGACCCATCTGCATCTTATAACCTTTGTGTCTCTGTTTAGTTTCTTATGTATGTGTTCCCTGGACCTCAGTTTCCTCCCACTATTAAAATGATGGGGTTTGATTAGATTGGAGGCTAGCCATTAGGCTTGCAACACTTCCCAATGTGGCTAGAATCAGATTAAAATGTAATGGGGTGATCTTTAACATGATAAACAAAAACATAATAGAACATAGGTAATGTTTATATATGGTTTTCTAAGTCAATAATGCAATCCTCACGGATCCTTATGTATGCATCTGTTTCTACTTAAGTTTGATACCACTGGACTAGCTGATCTCTCTAGAATTCCCTCAATTCTCAGTCTATGATTCTATGAAATTTGCTTGAATATTCGATTGTTATTTTGAGATCATTAAGAGATTCTTCCCCTCTCTAGCCTCAGTTTCCTCACAAGTAAAATGAAGAGCTTCCTCATCTATAAAATGAGGAATTTGGACTAAAAGATATCTGAGGTCCCTTCTAGCTTGATGCTATGAACCCATTTCCAGATGTGAGTTCATAGAATCACCTATTACACCTTTCATATGGACTCCCTTTCCTAGTTTTCCTGGTTTCACCAGTGATGTTTTTCTCTCCTCCTAGGCTACCTTGGAGTTATCTTTGACTTTCTTCCCCTTTACTATGATAGTAGAGGGCAAAGTTTCACAGATTTCCTTTAAAATGCTATAAGAAATTGCATGATTTATTCTGTCATTCATTTTCTTAATCACACTGTTCCTAGGATATACTAACTATGCAGCAGGGACTAATGGACCCTACACTGTTGAGGAATCAGATATTCCACAGAAGTGAATTTTTCACATAATTAAAACCTATCTTTTAAACCATCAAACTTTTTTTATAGAGATTAACAAATATTTATTAAATGCATAATACATGAAAGGGTTAGTGCCGGGAGGTGGAGATACAAAGATACAAAAAAGACATCGACCCTGCCCTTCAAGGAATTTACAACCTGAATGGGAAGATAAGATGTATATGAAAATCAGTTTGGTACAAATTAAAATATGATAAGCAAAGCTTTCTTAGAATTATTGCATCATAGATCTAGAGATGAATGGAGCCTCAGAAGCAATGTAGTCTAATTTCTTCATTTTATGGATGAGGAGAAGGAAGCCCAGGTTAGTAGCAGGGAGTAGCAGAAAGACTACTGGAGTTGGCATCAGAAGACCTGGATTTGAATCTGGATTCTGCTTCTTGTTACCCATGTGACCCTAGGCAAATCCTTGAATTTCTGTGGCCATCATCAATTTCTTGTGCTTTAAGAGAAGGGGTTAAACTTAATAAACGATCCCTTCTAACTAAATATCTGATTCTAGGGTCTTATGACCCTGAACTTCTTACCAAGGTTCACACAGATTATATGTATTGGAGTTTGGTTCTGCTAACTCCAGTCAATACTCTGCAAATTAGCATGAATAATTTGGAGACAGAGGAACAGAAAGAGACACAGAAAAACAGAGAAGGAGAGACAGACATAGATAGACAGAGATTAAATTATTTCAGTGCCATCTGCTGTCCGAGGGAGGGTGTAATGGAAAGAGTAGGTACTAGCAGAAAGGAGATACATGAGTTCAGATCTTACCTCTGAAACTTATTATTTGTGTGATTATTGGAAAATACCTACTTTCTCTCTGCAGTCTTTGTAACCTTGTAGTAATAATGCTTATCTTAGTTCAAGCTCTTATCAATTCTCACCTATGATTGTACTAGCCTCCCAATTAGTCTCCCTGTCTCCAGCTGATGTCCATTTTAGGTTATCCACCATACAGCAGCTAGAGTGATTTTCCTTAAGCTTAGATCTTACTATGCCATTCTTCTAATTCAATAAATCCCACTGATTCCCAGTTGCCTTTAGAATCAAATATAAATTCCTCTGTTAATATACTAACTTATCTTTCCAGCTTCATGAGATATTATTTTCTCTTATAAACGTTGTGACTTAGTCAACTTAGTCTTTTCTCTATTCCTCACATATTATTCTTCATGTCACATCTTCATGACTTGGTCATCTCCAAAACCTGGAATATGCTCTCTTCTCAGCTCTGCCTCATAGAATCCCTACTCTGATCTCTCAAGATGCAATTCATCTACTACCTTTTAAATGAAGCCTCTTCCAATCCCATCTACTGGCTACAGACCCTCCTTTTCAAATTGCCTTGCTTTTAGCTACTTGGTAATTATTTTCTTTATGTTTATTCTCTGTATAATTACATGTCCTTGTCTCCCCTGTTAGAATGTCAGCTCCTTACAAGTAAGGATTTTTTCATTCATTTTGTTTTTATCTCTGGTACTTAGTGCCCAGCACATAGTAGGTAATTAATACTTGCTGATTGATTGATATCTTAAAGTTTGGGGAGTATCACATTTCATAACTGATATTGAGATCCATGTAAGCCCCTGTGAAAGACTTGGCTCCCTTCAGCAATACAATGATCTGGGACCATTCCGAAAGACTTTTGGCAAAGAATGCTCTCCATCTCCAGAGAAAGAATTGTTGGAGTCAGATGAAGGTCAAAGCATACTATCTTTCCCATTAGCTTATTTATAGTTTTACTTTGGGGTTTTATATGAGTATTCTTTTACAACAATAACCAATATGGAAGTATTTTTTGCATGAAAGTACATGTATAGTACAGATCAATTACTTATCATTTCTGAGAGGAGAGAAGGAAAGGAGGAAAGGAGATATTTTGAATCTTATAATTTTAGAAAACATATGTTGAAAATTGTTATTACATGTAATTGGGAAAATATGATATCTTTGAATAAAAAATTTAAGATCTTTGTAAGCCATAATATATTATGTAACTGTAAGTTCTATTGTTAAGAAAAAAATGTTGCTGACTTCCATCATAGAATCTTAGAATTGTAAGAGTTTTCAGTAACCACTCATTTCTAATATACCTAAGTGATTGAACCTCACTGATGAATCCAAAGTTGAAACTCTCTGGTGAGTCAGAACTCAATGTCTGAACAACACAAATCATCATGAAACTTTTTGTTTTTGTTTTCCCCTTATATCAAGCCTAAATTTGTTTCTCTGCAGCACATGGCTTCCATTTCTGATTTTGGGAATGAAATCAAAGAAGCTCTAAACCAGTAGTTCCCAAATTTTTTTGGCCTACCACCCCCTTTCCAGAAAAATATGACTTAGCCCCCTGGAAATTAATTTTTAAAAAATTTTAATAGCAATTAATAGGAAAGATAAATGTAGCAGTGGCCATCACTGATTCCCTGGATCGCTGCAGCACCCACCAGGGGGCGGTGGCACCCACTTTGGGAATCACTGCCCTAAACCTTTCAATTACTTGAAGACCTCTACCATGCCACACAACCCCAGATTGTCTGTTCCCTTGGTTAAATATCTCTAGTTCTTCCAGGGATTCTTATATATATCCGAATCGCTTCACCATCCTGGCTGCCCTCCAGATGTTTTCCAGCTTGCCTCTAGTGCCTAGTACATAATAGTTGCTTGATTGTGAATTACCAATGCCCTTCCTAAAACATGGCCCCCAGAACTGAACACAGTATTGTAGATATGGAATGACTAGGACAGTGTGCAATACCATAGTCGCCTCCCTAGTGCCACACTGTATGTCTTTCTTAATGAAGCCTAATATTTCATTAGGTATTTTGGCTGCTCTGCCATACCCTTGGCTCATATTTAACTTAGGTTCCACAAAGACTCTCAGGTTTTCAGATAATATTGCTTACATTATAGTTTAGAAATCTTCTGCTGTTGCAGTCAAACCTTAGTACTCAATGTTTTTAGAACTCATCACATTTGGTATTTGACATATTTTGATGAGAAAAAAATTGTTGTTGTATTTGGTATTTGCTTGGTACTTGATGCATTTACTAGAACTTGTTGGCATTTCTAGAAGATCTTGGGAGGCACATGCCCATTCCAGCTGAAATAAAGGATCATGAAATAAAAGATTATTCAGGAGAATAAAGAAGAGCTCAACACACTGAGGTGCTGCAAGAACTTCATAGGGAGCAGCAAAAGCTAGTGCAGGGGAGTTTTCTTCAGGTGAGGAGGAAGCAAAAGAGAATGTCCCCACTTCATTCATCAAAGAAACTTCTGCAAAATGGGTAGAAGTATAAAACTTTGTTAAAAAAATCACCTTTAAAAAGCTTTTACAAGCAGAATTATATTTGTAAAATGACCAGACTATTTCTCACTTTGGAGGAATTTTAAAACAGACAAAATAAACATCATTGGGTAAGTCTCTTTTGAAGCTTAGTCCTGGTGAATCTCAAGGTGGGTTCAATGGTGAGAGGGGAGAAAAAAGAGAAAAAGAAAACTTCAGAAGGATAGTTGCCCCCAGATATGGAAGGGGAATCCTCTTCCAGACAATAATATTTCTTCCCCTCATCATCCCCTTAGGCCATGAACTCTTAATACAGGTAAAATTAACTTGAAATTATTTTATTTAATCTGATTATTATTTTTATTTATGTCTATGTATTATTAATGTTTATTTAGTAAAATATAATTCCATTGATGCATTTAATGCCTTATAAAATTAAGAGTTTTCTGGGTGTCTAGAATGGATTAATTCAATATCCATTATTACTTGTATGGAATAGGGAAAAATTCATTTGGTATTTGACCTTTTTGGTACTTGACCTGCCTTCTGGAATGAATTAATGATAAGTACTAAGGTACCACTGTATTTTGAAGTTAGAACCTTTTTTGGGGGAGGAGGTGAATCAATTTTTGAGTCATAATAATGAAAAGTAACATCCTAGGGTTAGGTTGTTTTTTTTTTTTACCTAGAATTGGTATAAAATTTTTAAAAATGGACTTGGATAAATGATTATGCATTAAGGGTTACTTTTCTCTCTTTCCCCAACACAATTATCTCCTTCCTTGCCTCTCATCTTTTTAGAAATAATTCATGAAGCAGCCTAGGATAATTTGAATAACTCAGCTCAGGTGCCCTTGGGGGAAGTTAGGGACTAGAGGAAGAACTGAATACACACTGAGGGTGCTCTCTTAAACCCTGAGACCTAGCAGGAAGGTAGGACTTTTCCTAACAGGAAATGCACTACTCCTGCTGGGGAAGAGTAGAAGGCAAGGATTCTGATTTGCCATGATGTATTTAAATAGTGCAAGAAAGTATATTCTTATGACACTTTGGAACTGAGATTGGGATTAAGGGGAAAGAGCTATGAGTCTATATGTACAAACTAAGATTTTCAAATAAATAGAAACCTGAAGGCCCTTGAGGGGCTGAAAGTGTGTTTTTAAGCTGTAAACATGATCAGGTGAGGCAGATTCCTGTAACGTGGTTTCCATATAAGTCAATGACTAGAGAGCTGGTCCCCTAGGAAAAACAATGAACTCCATCTGCTGGAGAATGCCAGAGCTGTTTAATTGTGCAATGGAACTAAGCTAGAGGAGACAGAGAATGAAAAGAGACAAAGATTGACAACTTATGAGAGCTTGTGAAAGTTACTTGAGGAATAGCAATACTGTGTTGACAAAGAGGAAGCAGGGAAGACATCATAATGCATGAGTAAATACCAGTCTCTTCTTTTTGCTGGAACCCCACCCAAGGGAAAAAGGAGATGGTACAAATTTCTGGAGAGAAGGTTGATCCTTGGGAGTGTCTCTCAACTCTCAATGAGCTTGAGTGAGAGTTTTAAGGGTATAGAATCATCGGTCTAGGGCTAGAAGAAAACTAAGAGATGGTTTTAAGAATCCAAATCCCTCACTGATGAGTGTCAGAGAGATTAAGTGTCTTGCCCAAAGGAAACTATTTGAAGTAAAATTTGAATCCACGTTTTCTGACTCCAGATTCAATGTTCTTCTATTGTACCATGGTAGCTACATCTCTATGAATTTGTCATTAAAATAATTTTATATGTTTTGAGCCTTATGAGCCCGAGTGTTTGTAAGGGGCAGCTGGTGAAAATCTTTGAGGTATTGACAGATATTGACACTCCGAAGTTCTATCAAGTCACGGAAGTAGGGGTCCTTTATATGTGTCTGGAGCCTCCATATCAGAAGAAGAGCCTCTGACACAAGGTTTACACTTACATCCTCTGCTTCAGAAGACGTGTGGTCATTCATACCATGAATTGCTGGTCCAGGGAATTCAGACTTTATCTAAATTTTTAGATATTCCATACAAGTAATAATGGATATTGAAAGCTTCTTTCTTCCCCTAAGACACAGTCAGACTCCATTTTTTCTCCATTCTTCAGTTCTCCCTGCTCTTAGAGAAATCTAATTGGATGCAGGTAATTGGCATGAATTAGTTAAAGTCCATCTGAATTGGCAAAAAGTTGGAATTACCAAATGTTTTGAAATGAATGCAACTTGTTTCCCCTAAAGTAGACATGAGACCCTATATTGAGTACCTATTAGAGGACTTTTGGAGACCAATTTTATTGAAGAGAGAAGAAAGATGTGTTATTAGTATATCAATAATTTTTCTGAAAATACATGCTTAAAAAAGGTCCTGGAAACAGTTTGGTCAGACTATGCTAGGGACAAACTTATTGGAGAACCATCCATCCTAGCCAAACCTTGGATTTTCTTTGCGTGTAGTTTCTGAAGACAAAATAGAATAATACTTTACAAGAGAAATTGATTATCAACCAGGGAAAACTTTGAGGGGAAAAAAGATCACAAAAGGCCTGACCTCAGGGAATTTATATTCTAGGGATCACCATTGTATTATCTATCATTGTAATTAAGTAAATGCAACACAAAACAAAAACAAAAACTCAGAAACCACTGAGCTGACTATTAGGGGTAGTATGGAAATATGGATAGAAAAATGGAAATATGCATGTGGGCAGTTTGACTCTATATCCTCTTTTGGACCACAAGATACTTTAACACCTTCAGATTCCAAAAGAGTGACTGCTACTATTGGCCCCAGGCTTGGTGAATCTGACCTCAAGCCCATATTTATTCATTTGATTTCTGGTGCAAAGCATTTTCAAACATCAGCAAAAGCAGCAGTATAGGGTCAAACGGAAGCCCATGCAGTCTTTTGGGGAAGCTTACTTCTTAGAAAAAAAAAAAAGGTGCCTTCTATGTACTCTGGTATTACCACCGAGTCATGCTCCCTCTGGGATGATGACTTATCGAAATGCCTGAAAGAATTTCTGTAAATTATTTTTTTCTTCCTTTCTGTTGCCTCTGATTCTATACCTATATTATTACTTATTATTTTATTATTATTATTGCTATTTGTGAAGCCCAAGGAAAAAACCCATGGCCTTGAGGAAAAAAATAAATACACATACATGTATATACACACATGTGTTTATATGTTCATATACATATATGTGTAAATACATATATAAAATTATTTTTTAAAATTTGTTAATCTGTACATTTTTGAAGGAGCAAAAGAAAGTCAGTTTTATCCAATGCTGTGCCTAGTTAGAAATGTTTTCTTTTTCTTTACTGGCCCAAATGTAGTTTCTAACCAGGCCTCTGGGTATAGTGTGGGGCTACTGGGAGCAGGAGTACGGGTGAAACTTTGGAGCAGGTCCAAAATAAAGAGCATAGATGTTTTAAGCACCATCTGATTGAGCAGGGGATCTCTTTCTTCCAGAGGACACACTAGGGAGCCCCCAATTCTCCAGTTTCAGGGTTTGGCTACAGATCATAATTGAAAGGGAAGGAGAAAGGGTGCATTTCTAAACAAGCCTTCTTTCCCTGTCAGAATGTTCTCCAAGTTTATGAATGCATGGAAGAAAGCTTGAATTCATTACTCTGGAAAAGGGACCGTAGCTGAGTCAAAAGCCTTCCTTCACTACCATGGCTTCACTGACTTCCTGACTTCAGCTAAGTAGTGAGACAGGCAGATCCTAGAATGGCATGCTCCCCTCTCCTTTGCTCCTCCAAAGTAGTGGCCAAAGTGAAATTTGAGGAGAGGCCAGGGATGACCAGAACTAATTGTGTAATGACCTGTTTATCAACCTTGAAGTTCCCTGTGCAATCCTGAGACCAAAAGTTGGAATTAGCTCATGACCCACTGGAGCCTAGTAAGAGGCCGCCATGTGAACACATGGAGGAACTTCTGCTATCTCCTGGGTCTCAGAGAGGAAATGTACCATGACATTCTTGAGTTGCTAAGTGGCTTCTCTTTGGCCTTCTCTCTGGCCTAGGCTACCAGGTGTCTAGTAACTTCAACTATACAAAACATGCATAGATAATTGGGAGCTCCACATAGATGAAGCATGAAGAGATAGCCTGGAAACTCCACACAGATAGTCTAATAATCTATCTTTCCATGTCTAACCTCCACCAGAATACCCTTCCAGAGTATAATAATGACCAGCATTTATATAGTCCTTCGAAAATTACAGAATGCTTTCAAAAACATCACATTTGATCTTCATAACAAACTATTATTTTTATAGTTTTAAAAATGTATAATTTAAAAATATTTTTCTTTGTTTACATATTTCAATTTCTTTCCCTCCCATCTTCCCTCCCTGATCCTGGCTCAAATAAGCACTTCCACTGGGTTATATAAATGTATAACAAATTATTATTAAACCTATTTTACCAATAAGAAAGTGGAGGCTTAATTTCAAGTTAAGTGAGGCTAGATGTAAACATAGGTTCCAGACACCAAGACTAGCACTCTAACCACTGTACCACCCAAATATATCCTAGTGTTGTCCTCTGTGCCTATTCTTGCTTTATACTGACTTTGTCTAACCATGCAAAGGCAAGGTCAAATAATCAATCTAAAAGAATTTTTCAAGCACTTAACTATGTTCTACACATTGTGTTTGTTGGGCATGTAGGATACGAAGACAAGGAAAATTGATCTCTGTATTCAAGGAGCTTACAATCTAGCTTGGGAAGGCAATGGGTCTATGTAGATACAAAAAGGATCCACAGTGATTGGGGGAGGCAGGCTGTATGTAGTAGCTGGATGGATCAGAAGAGAACTCATGTAGAAGGTAGAAACCGAGTTTCTTTGAAAGAAACTAAGGATTCTGAGAGATGGAGGAGAAGAGGGAGTATGTGATGGGCACTTGGGAGAGACTGCAAAGACCTAGAAATAGGCACTAGAATACCTCTTTGGAAGAACGGCTAGGAAGACATCCTTGGATGGTGTCCTGTATGGATGGAAATAATGGATAAGGCTGGAAAGGTAAGCTAAGGTGAGATTGTGAAGGCTTTTACTCTGCCTCTGTGTGTGTGTGTGTGTGTGTGTGTGTGTGTGTGTGTGTGTGTTTTGCAGGAAAGAAATAAATCAATCCCCATCACCCACATTAAAACAAAAATTGCCTTTCCTAGATTTACGTGAACTGATTCAGAGTGAAGTAAGCAGAACCAGGAGAACATTATACACAATAACTGCAATATTGTGGAATGATCAAATGTGATAGACTTTGCTACTAACAGCGGAATAATGATCCAGGACAATTCTGAGGACTTATGAAAAAGAATGCCATCTCTCTTCAGAGAAAGAACTGTTAGAGTAGGAATGCAAATGAAAACATGATTTTATCACTTACTTATTTGGATTTATGGTTTGTGGTTTTAGTTTTATAACATTATTCACTTATAAGAATGAGTAATATGGAAATTAAAAATATAAAGACTTGAACATTTTTTTCTTTAAACAAAATTGCCTTTCCTAACATCCTCTTCTCCCATGTAGGAATTAATGAACACTCCTATCTGACCTCCTATCTCACTCTGCTGCCTTGTAGGGTTCCTTGAAGTGAATTTGATGTCTGTCTAATTTGGCAAAAGAATCTATGGTTTTGGCTGTTCAATGGAGAATATAGCGATTCTCCAGTTCAATCCAACAAACATTTATTAAATCTACAATGCACAGGCACCATGAATACAAAGAAAGACATATATAAAAATTAGATGAAGAGATGGTTTCTGCCCTTAAGGAGCTCTATGTTATAATAGTGATCTAATAGTTAGCAATCCTGCATCCCCTGGGTGTATTAGAAAGGTAAATCCTTTGCAAATTATTACTGAGTTTGATAGAATTGAATTGAGTTGAACTGCATGAATTAAAAAGATACAATCCTTACCCTCACTAAGATGCTTATTCTTTTGACATCCTCAGAAGATATCATCATATAGTAGCACATGCTTCTGAGGGTCCATACCGGAAGGTCAGATATGCTTACTGCTTCCTTTCATTTGATTTCACATTTATACAATTGAAGCTAATTCCCAGATTTAGAGGGTCAATCCAAATATAACCCCCCACTGGGCTGGGGCCAGCCTATCTGCTAGGAAGGGAACATACACATTGCACTTCCAGTCTTTACTACTCATTTCTTTGATTTCAAAGACTTGGTCCAAATTCTGGGTAAGTGAATGATTCAGGACAGTCCTTCTGTTTTTTTTTTAAACAATGTCTTTGCACATTAGGCTGAGAAGATTAATAGCTGAACTAGGGAAGTGAAGATGGATTGAAATGTAGAGGGGTAGGGAAGGAACTAACAACCTTAGTTTCCAAATACATTTAATTTCTATTGACTTACAGTAAAGGGAAAGACAGGCATGTCCTGACAACTGGAGTGAATTCATATGTGTGCCATAAGTCCTCTCAGTCCTTAAAAAATCATGTGACATGTTTCACAGAAGTCTAAAAATAAGCTGAGTTAAAGGAAGATACTCCTGAGTGGAGTTCTCTGGTTAGTCTTTTGCTCTTCTAGGGCATTTCTGAGTTTATGCTGTTATTTATACTTACCTGAAAAGACTTAGGAAAGATTAGGCCAGTGGAGAACTTCTTGTACAGGGGCTTTGAACCAAATTACATATACCCATAGAGAATGCAAGAAGCTGGCTAAGAGAGTACAGAGAATATTTGGGAACTAAGTGAATTATCATATCATATCATAACTACTTTATTTCATATATCTATAATATAGAGTCTATGTAGCTTTTCATTTTGCACAGGGAATACAAGGAGGTTTATTGAAAGCCAAAGGCTGCAAGGTTAGAGAAAAATTAGAAATCCCTGTTCTAAAAATTCTTATAAAACATTTTATAGACTGATGCCCTATCTAAAATCTCTGCCTCTTTCTATCTTTCTCTGTATTTCTTTTCCCTAGTTATACATTCTTTAAACCAGAATAGACCTGAAAAACCATTGGCTCTTTAATCATTTAGAGCTAATTAATAGATTTTAATCATAATAGCTAATTAATAGATTATTATTAGATTATTAGGCTAGCTATATTATAATCTATTAGTAGATTATTATAATGGATTGACAAAAGATTATTTTATTCTTCCTTTTCCTTTTTTGAGAACTGGGGCTCCCTATCCTATCTAGGCTGTACCTATGGAAGCTGCCTCTGAGCCAGGTCCCTCTATTGATCATTCTAGAAGCTTTCATGTACTCTGGTTCTGATCTGGGCTAATTTTCCTTTCCTGGGAATCATGATATTGGTGACCGAATTAGTGCAGATACCTGATTCAATCACCGACCTGTCACAGATCACAAAGAGAGTGACTGAGCTGGGACTCCAACCCAAGTCTCTCAGTTCAGGGCTTGTTCCAGTACATTATGTGACGTCCTTCCTTCCTCCAGTGAAATAAAAGGAAGAAAAGAACACCCACGAAGAGTATAAAACTCTTCCATTTGTTTGGGAGCAATCTTGGAGGAAAGCAGGTTTGGAATCCTAAATGTTCCAGACTGACTTTCTATATTGATTAAATCCATTAGATAAATTAATCAGCTTTCTTGGTCCTTAATCTATAGAAATCCTGCTCTCATCAGATCCTTCCCAATTCAGTCATCTATTTAGAGTTTTCACTTCTTACATACACAACCACCATGTCTGCTTGCCCTGGTGACACTGGGGGCCTTTAAGGGTATTGGAACTTGCTTAAATACATATGGAATTTTGGAATCCATCTCCATCTCCCCTTTTCCCTAGAAAAACAGGCCTGGTAGGATGGGGGTTTGGCAATAAGAGACCTTAAGAAAAGCATGAAGGTATTTGCCTCCCCATTTGGGTTCTCTTAAAGGTGCGGAGAGGAGAATGGGAAAGAAACATAACATAACAAAAAAAAAAACTGTCAATTTTACAATTTTGCCAAGTGACTGACTCAAAGCTCTGTTTTTAGGTGATAAGAAAAATTTAAGAGAAGAATCATAGAATTATAAGTTGTCTGAGTTGGAAGGAACTTCAGATGTCCACCTCATATATGAATTCCTTGGACAATATCCCAGAGAAGTGATTGTCTGGTCTCTCCTTGAAGAAAACCAGTGACAGAATCTTAAGGCAGTCCATTCTACACTGGGCCAGTGCTAAATGTTAGGAAGTATTTCTGTTACACTCAGTCAAAATCAGCTTCTGCAGTGTCTACCTATATCAGTCTCAGTTCACAAGAGAAAGAGTCTAGGAAACAGATATTTCTATTTTGGGGGTTCACAAATGCCAGGAATTGCTAAAGGAAAGTAGATTCCACCACTGCCTTCTGGTCACGAAAGGGGAAGGAAGGTATTACAGATACCTTTGAGACAAAGAAAATATCATGGACAAAAGAAATTTTAAAAATTAAAAAAAACAAAATCAAACAATTTAAGACAAAGGCCCAGAAATGGGAAATGTTGGCAAAATAATTGAATGGAATATAAGATAATATCTTTCTTAGGATTAGCAAAAAGAAGTCATAGGATCTCAAAATCCTCCAGAAATTGAGAGGCAGAAGAGAATTCATTGGTCAACTAATCCAACCAGTACCCCAAAGTATCTTCATTATAGTGTAGTATATTTCAGGGTACCTGCAAGATGAAAGAAGGATTTTCAAATTGATGCTATTAAAATAGAAGAAATAGCTATGATAAGGCCCTCTGAGGGCAATGTAATAGCCTCTAAATTATTATTGTTTTTTGTTTGATTTTTTTTAAATAACCACACCATGCATTTTGGACATTTAACCTTACCTCATACCTCAAAGCATGGCATCGGGGATTATTGTTCAGTCATTCAGTCATGCCCAACTTGGTGACACTATGTACTTTTGTCCATGATATATTCTTGGCAAAGATACTAGAGTAGTTTGCCATTTCCTTCTCTAGTGTGTCCCCATTTTATAGATGAGAAACTAAGGTAAATAAGGGTTAAATTACTTGCTCAAGGTTACACAACTAGTAAGTGACTGAGGTTGGATTTGAACTCAAATCTTCCTGACTCCAAGCATGTTGCTCTATTCATTTTATCATCTAGTTATCATCCACCCCCCCCCCCCCCACCTCACTCCCTTGCCTCTAGCATTGGAATTAGAATCAGGAAAATCTGGGTTTAAATTTTGCGCCAAATACTTTCTACATCCAGGGGTATACAGGAGACAGCTTATACCAGCCAATTATTAAATTTTTGTTGTGAATATTTACAATACAGAAATCAGCAACCTACAAATTAGCACTTGATTTGTTTTGTCAATTATCTAGAGACTTAATAAAGTAATAGAGAAAATGAAGCTTAAACCTCCAAGTATGCTGTGTGTACATTTTTTTTTTGAGAATCAGTTGTTAAACTTTTACTAGTATACCTTTGTTTGTGACCCTAGAAAAGTCACTAGATCTCTCTGGCCCTTAGTTTCCTCATTATAGAATGAGGAAATTATGGTCTTCAAGTTCTTCCAACTCTAAATCTTTAATCCTAGGATCTCATACTATTCTTTGAAAAAGTACTATATAAGAAATCAATAAAATTGGGCTCAAATTGGTCTTTCTCATTTAATAACTGGCAATCTTTGACAAATCACTTGGATATTTCCGGACCTAAGATTCCTCATATGTAAAATTGTACCAAAAGAGCTTTCAGGGTATTGAAAAGAAATGGATTGTCTTGGGTCAGCTTTCCAGCACCAGCCACTTCAGTGTCTCTGGGACTTTTCATTGGTATTGCCCCTTTTCAGGGGCAGATCAGAACACATTCACACCTGTAGGGTTCTTTGTTGTTTTCCTTCTGTTTCCCCTTGGAGCTTCTACCCAGAACATTGAAGGCCTTCCTCTGGGTCTCAGAATATTTCTGGAACTAGTGTTAGAATGTCATTTTGTTTCCCATTGCACACCTACTTTTCTGGTCCTCCATGCCTATAATGATGTCTTCTAGAGAACTTTCTGCATTCAAATAGTTGATAAAAATCATTATTATAATAAAATAATTCATTTTTATTTTAATTTTGTATCCCTGACAAAACTTATGTTAATGAACTGAAGTTAGTATCATTGTCATCATTATCATTATTAACATCATCATTCAGTTTACCCCAATTGAACTTCCTCCGTGGCTTTGTCTCACACTCTCTGCTGGTATACTTGGTGGAATGATTTCAAGGCAGTGATGGAATTTATTTTATTCTAGTGTTGCTGAGTATCTGGGAGCCATTCCAAATGCAATGCCTATTTCTTAGGCCACAATGGAAGGTAAAGAGTGTGTCATAGAGAAACTTCAATATGATGCATTAAAGGAACAGAAAAACAATCCCATAGATCTTAACTATGAATTGGGACACTAACAGAGCCCTTCCTATATTCATGAGATTTTTTGCACATAAACATTTTCCAAAGAGAAGAAAGTTAATGCTCTAATGGATGTCTCATCAGGGCCATTCCCAAGTGTACAGGTAAATATGAAACAATCAGCTCTCTCAAGTTCATAGAAGCTGGCTTCAGCACACCATTGTCTGTTCTCTGTATCCCAGGAGATATCAGTTTTCCTGACAGCAGAACCTAATTTGGGGATGCAAGTATGTTGTACAGATTTCTATATATCACGTCAGTTTCTCAACATGGGGATTATCCCTGTCTTACCTCAGAATCTAGAATTCTAATGTGCCAAAGAGAGTTTTCTAGACGAGGGCTCTCAGCTGATTCATCTTAGGCCCCCTTGAGGTCCTAGAATCATACATTTAGAGTTGGAATGGAAGTTGGAGATCACTTAAGGAAGACATTCCTCATTTTACAGAGGGGGAAACTGAGGCCCATAAAAGGGAAGTGAACTTTCCCAAGGTCACATAAGGAGTAACAAAGCAGTGTTGTATAGAGAGGGAAGTATTGGATGAACAATCAGGAGACCTATGCTCTGTCATGAACTGTCATGTGATCTTGGACACAATCGTTAGAACTCTTTGCCTCAGTTTTTCTTCTCAGTATGAACAGAAGATTGGACTAGATGCCCTGAAAGATACAGTGCCTCTAAGATCTAATTTTGATTTTGTGGATAAGACTTTAGGGCAGCTAGATGGTGCAGTAGATAGACTTCCTGGCCTAGAGTTCAAATCTGGCCTCAGCCACTTACTAGCTGTGTGACTCTGATCAAGTCACTTAACCCTGGTTGTTTTTGTTTCCTCATCTGTAAAATGAACTGGAAAAGAAAATGGCAAACCACTCCAGTGTCTTTGCCAAGAAAACCCCACATGGGGTCACAAAGAGTTGGACATGACTGAAAACAACTGACTATCATCAAGGGCACACATGATACAAGTCAGGGCATATTATTCCCTCCTTCCCCGATACATACAAAATCCAGTCTTTGTCTTGAATAGATATGTCAATTAACACATAGTCTAGAAATAAGAGTTATGAGGCAAAGAGGATACGTTCTTCCTGCCAAGCTAAATGCTGTATTTTCCAAGCTACTTGATGAACTCAGGAAAAGATAATTGCAGGTCTAAAACAAGGAAATAAGAGTCTAGATCTTAGGAAATCCTAACCAATGAGAATCCTCTGGAGAAGAGTGATAATGAATCTGTGCAGCTCTTAGTGTAAAAAAAAATAATTTGGCACTCTTTTCACCCCTGCTCGGGCAGAAGGAGTGAGACAGCAAACCACCAGAGTCACGTGATGGGTTAAAAACAGTCGACTACAGTGAGAGGCATGATGTGACTACATTGATGGCTCTCTCCCGGATCTCTCTGGATCAGAGCTTCTAATAGGTGCCTATTTGAATGCCAACCCAGCAGAGAGAGATGACAAGAAAGACTTTATTTCAAGAAGAAATCTCCATTTCACACAGGATGTGTATAACAGGAAGGATGTGGATATTAAACAACTCGTATCAGGAATTTTCCATCATTAAGCAAATGGAAGGGCAGGGAGGTTTATTGGCTGAAGCTGCCAAATAAATATGCAGAATTTGATATGGGAGCAGGCAGCTATCCTCCAGCCCGGCCGAAATGTTTCCTTCCTCTCGCCATCTCTGTCTCTCTCCTCGGGGCCTTCCTGGCTGGTACCCATCTAACTCAATCTCACAGCTGAGATAGGGAATTAACTAGCCACTTGCTTACATTCCAGCACAGCACAGGCATGGGTCTCTAGTTCCTGAGAGAGATCATCTTTCAATAAGCAGTCAATCCGTGGCAGATATTCCACTCTATCATCCATTCCCAAGTTTCCTATCCTGTAGCACATGGCCATTGACCAAAGGTTACCCAGGGAAACTGGGGAGTGAAGGAGACAGCCCGGGCTAGTGGAAAGAGTTCTGGATTTGGCATCATAAGCCCAGGAATTCAATCCTGGTGTTGCTAATTATTCTTTTTATCCTTTTTCGCTATCTGGTGAATAATATAGTACCTCCACTATGTAACCACAAATATTCCTAGATGGATACCTGTATGACCTTCCTCTGTCTGGGTCTCTCTTTCTTCCTCCATAAGATGGTTGTGGTGGGGTGGATCTGATGATGTTTAAGAGCCCATCCAGCCTAAAATCCTATAATCCTATTAAATGCTGATTTGGAGGGGGGTGTATTTCTGGGCATTTAGGAGCCATTCAAATAATACTTCCTGTTATTCATGAGACTTTTCTCATAGAAACATTTTCCAAAGAGAAGAGCGTTATTTGCAATGGGTGTTTCAGTAGGGCTACTCCCGTGTACAGGCGAATATGTGACAATTGAAATGGTCCTTCACCAGGCGATGTGAGTTGACAGATCTGAGCTGGGGAGTGGACGGAGCTCCACATAATCTTTCTAGAGCAGGGCAGAAAGGTGTGGGCAGAAGGCTTTCTAAGCTTAAGGTGCAAGTTCCAGCAATCACAGGAAAATATACCATAAAGGAAGACATTTCACACAGTAAGTTCTAGAAACAATTAAGATGATAATAGGAAGAGCAATGGACTTGGAATCAGACACCTGCATCTCAATTCTGTTGTATTACCTTGGGGGAGTCATTTATTCTTTTGAGTATCAGATTCTTTGTATGAAAGGTTTACTCACATTACTCAGTAATTCTCAGTCCTAATCTAGTGGTGTGCTAAGTGTTTACCAAATGGTTTTCAAGAAAAGAAAAATGTATGGATGACACACTTTTAAGTTTAATCTATACTAACATTTTCCCCATCACTTTCTTAATCATAAACAATAAACAAAATAAGCCAAGCCCTGATTTGTAGCATTTTCTCATTTCTGAGACATGAATGCTCACACTGTGAATTTAATAAACTGCTCTCATTAGCCATTATGAGCTGGTTCTAGCATACCCCTGCTTGCTTCTACACAGGCTACATATGATCATAGATCTTTAAAGGAACCATAAATCTGTTCCTGAAAGGACTTCAGAAATCACCTAATTCAATCAATTCATTTTGCATTTGTGGGAAACTGAGGTTCAATGGACTTGTTCAAAGTCATCCAGAAAGCAAGTGGCAGAGATGGGCTTTGAGCACTGGCCCTTTCTACTCTATACCATGTTACCTCCCTAATCTCTGAAAGGATTTTGTATATAGATAGTCCTCTCATTTTATAAAGGGAGGAATTCATGCCCAGAGTGACTTGCCCATGATCAGGCAACTAATAAGTAACAGAACCAACTCCTGAATCAAGTTCCTTCAGTTCCCAAAGCAATGCTCTTTTGTAAAATGTAATGGGCTATACAAATGGAAGGAGGTTATTAGTTAGTCTGTCAATTATAAATATTTATTAAGTGTCTCCTATGTGCCAGGTACTGTGCTAAGCACTTAGATACAAAAATAAAAAACATAAAAGGCAGTCTCTAATCTTACAGTCTAATGAGAGAGGTAATGTATAAACAACTATGGATGAACAAGGTATGTATTGAATAAATTGGAGATGAATCCACTGAAGGTAGGCACCACATTAAGGGGTATTGGGAAAGCCTTCCTGGAGAAAGTTCCTATTGTTTGTAGAAATAGAGCTGACCTCAGACCAGGACAAAATACATCCTCCTTGTGGGTCTCCAGGTAAGTCACCAGAGGTTGTCTGCAGGCTGCATGAGGCCCTCAGGACTCCCACGTATAGTCCCAACCAGGGTAAAATAGAATTCTTATCTGATTTTAACATGTTGAAGTATTATTTAAAAAGAAATATATAAGCATAAACGTATGGTTTTTCTAAGTCAACATGCAACAGAGATCCTCATATGTGGCGTAGTGGGGCCCCATTTCTGTTTGAGTTTGACCCCACTGACCCATGCAACTCTCTAACCATAACAGTATCTGAGCATTATGTAGTGCTGTGAGGCTGACAAATACCTTCTTTTATCCTCCCAGCAACCTTGAGAGGTAGCTGCTATTCTTTAGAGAAGGGAAAACAATGAATTACAGAGAAAGTTCTCACCTGTATTGATAGAGGGGATTTCCCTATCCTGGAATTCCCTAAACTAATGAAATCACAATTCTAGTTCCTACTTTTGTTATATTATTATTATTATTATTATTATTATTATTATTATACTGCTGACAAGGAAATAGATGATACTTTCTCTCCTCATAGATGTACACATGCCTACACAGTTTATGTATAATTCAAGTAATTGTATAGTATAAACAGATAATACCTTATTTTTCTAGATCTTCAAGATTTTTTAAAAAAATGCTTTCCTTGTGTGTTTTGCATGATAATACATGTATGGCTCAGATTAAATTACTTAACATCTCTGAATGTGGAAAGGAAAGAAGGAAAGGAGATGGTTTGGATCTTATAATTTTGAAAACCATGTATTGAACATTATTATTACATGTAATTTAGGAAAGTAAAATATCTTTGAATTTAAAAAAATAATAAAATTGCTTTAAGAAAAAGAAAAAAATTCTTTCTTCAAAAGAGTCGATCAAATGTTTATTAATCACTAAATGTGTTCCAGGCACTATGCTAAGCATGCATCCTGTGAGAAAGAAGGTAGCTTTGGCTCCAACCTGTGATTTCCTTGGTACAGAAAACTCCTGGTAAAACAAACAAAGAGACAGATAGACTTTATCCAGTAGTGTACATCAGCATCTGTTCTTCAACATACATCTTAAGAGAGTTGTTGGGAAGTCCTTGGAGAAGACATGACTTGCACAAAGTTCCACAGTCAGGTTGTATCAGGGTGGAACTAGAACTCAGATCTAACTGACCCCAAAGCACACTTGTTCTCTATTTATTTTGTGGCTAGCCATATTCAGTTGTGTCTGACTCTTCATGACCCCATTTGGGGTTTTCTTAGCAGAGTGGTTTTCCATTTCCTTCTCTAGTTCATTTTACAGATGAAGAAACTGTGGCAAGCAGGGTTAAATTATTTACCCAGGATCATACAGATCATAACTGTCTGAGAACAAATTTGAATTCAGGAAGATGGGTCTTCCCGACTCTAGGCACTGCTCTCTATCCACTATATCCTGAACTGCTCTGCTATCTATTATGGCACACTACAAATATGATTATCCTGTTTTAAAGATAAAGTAACTGAAATCCAAAGAGCTTTAAGTGACCCTTTTTTAAGAGTACAGGAGGGCAGCTAGTTGGCTCAGTAGATAGAGAACCAGACCTAGAGATCAGAGGTCCTGGGTTCAAATCTGACCTCAGATACTTCCTAACAGTGAAGGCAAGTCACTTATTCCCAACTGCCTAGCCCTTCTGCCTTGCAACTGTTCCTCAGTTCCAATTTTAAGGCAAAAGTTAAGGTTTTTCTTTTTCTTTTTCTTTTTTTTCAACATAACAGGAAAAGGACCTGAATGGAAATCTCTATATAACTTTGGCCAAGCCACTACACATAATTTTTGAGAGATCGGTTTCCCTCATCTGTGAAATGATGGATCTAACTTACATGACTTCTAAGTTCCCTGTGGTCCACAACTCTGACTTATTATTTGCCGAGGATCAGAATCAAGGTTTGTAAGTGAGAATTGGAAGGTGCTTCAGATGTCCTTTAATTCAAGGCTCTTATTTTTACCATAAGTAAGCCAAGACCTGAGCAGGTTAAATTATTTCCCCAAGATTAAAGGGTTAGTAAGTAGTAGATCTGTCATCTGAACTCAGGTCCTTTGATGCTAAATCCATCGTTTCATCTTCTATAACCCTCCAGATCCTAAGTTCAGCACTCTTTCCTTTATACCCCATATACTGGGCATTTTCCTTGACTTTCTCCCATGCCTGGAATGTTCTCTTTCCTCTTATCTACCCCTTAGTTTCCTTCAAGTCCTAATTAGCATCATACCTTTTAAAAGAAGACTTTCCCAACCTCTCATAATTCTATTGCCTTTCATCAGTTATGATTTCCTTTTTTTTCTTTTTCAGTTTCAAATTTTCTCTCTCTCCCTTTGTTTCTCCCCTATAATTTTGAGAAGGCAAGAAATATTATATTCATTATACATATGAATTCATGCAAAACACAGTTCCACATTAACCATATTATAAACAAAAAAGCAAGAGAAATAAAGAAAATAAAATATACTTCAATCTGTATTCAGAGTATGTCAGTTCTCTGCGAGATGGATAGAATTTTTCATCGAGTCTTGTTGAATTGTCTTGGATCATTTGCATTACTCAGAGTTGTCAAGTTTTTCACAGTTTATTTTCTTTACAATATTGCTATTACCATGTGGATTGTTCTGATTCTACTCACTTCACTTTGCATCAGTTCCTATTTCTTCCCAAGTTTTTCTGAAAAAAAAACACCCTTCATTATTTCTTATAGTCCAGTAGTATTTCATCAGATTCATATAGCATAACTTGTTCAACCATTCCTCACTTGATGGATATCTCTTCGGTTTCCAATTCTTGGCCACCACAAAAAGAACCATATAGTGATTTTGGCATGGATGGATCTTTTTCATTTTTCTTTCATCTCCTTGAGTTATAGATCTACTAGTGGAATTGTTGGGTCAAAGGGCATGCACAGTTTTATAGCCAAGGGCATAGATACAAATTGTTCTCCAGAATGGTTAGATTTATTCACAGCACCAACAGGGCATTCTTGTAGCTATTTCCCTCTATTAACTCCAGCATTTGTCATTTTCCTTTTCTGTCATCTTAGACAATCTGATTGTTTAAAGAAATACTTTGCAATTGTTTTAAATTACATTTCTCCATGTATTGATAATTAAATTACATTCTCCATTATTCATGATTTAGGGTATGTTTCCAGTTGATTATTGAAAGCTTTGACTTTTTCTTCTGAAAACTGCCTGTTCATATGCTTTGATTATTTATCATGTGAGAAATCGCTCCTATTTTTATAAATTTGACTCAAATCTCTTTATCTTTGAGAATGAGGCCTTTATTGGAAAACTTTCTGTTCCTCCCCTAATTTCCTACTTTCCTTCTAATTTTGGTTATATTGATTTTGTTTGTGTAAAATCTTTTTAATTCAATGATATTAAAATTATACATTTTACATCCTGTGATCTTCTCTATCTTTTGGTTGGTCATGAATATTTCTCCTAACCATAGAGCTGATGGGAAATTTTTTTCCATGATTCCCTAATTTACTTATGATGGAGTTAACCCTTTATGTCTAAATCGTATGCCCATTTTGAGCTTATCATGGTATACCATATGAGATAGTAGACTGTGTCTAGTTTTAGCCAATCTATTTTTCAATTTTCTCAACTTTTTTTGCCAAATTGTGAGTTTTGCCCTGATAGTTGAGATTTTTATTTATTTATCAAACATTAGGCTTCTGTGCTCATTTACTACTGTATATGGTGAGCCTAATCTATTCCACTGATCAACTACTGTATACATTTCTTTCCCATTAGATGGTGAACTTCTTTTGTGATTCTTTGTATCAGCAGTACTAGTGCCTGGAATATAGTAGGCTTAATAAATGTTCATTGACTACCTGACTGGGATTTGCAAAGGATGCCTAATATGAATGTGGTGACCTGAAAGATGACATACTATTAGGAGTTCTGATAATCAAAGCCAGATTCTTCAGCTTCTGATGATTAATTTGAGTAAGATAGGACAAGGATGTGAGCATACTTATGTACTTGTGGACCCCCAAAGTCACAAATAATAGTCATCCCATTAAATAGGAAGAAACTTGGCATTATCAAGAAGTCACAATCCATAGCCTTGTGGCTCAGGCCATAGGATAGCCTCTCCCAGAGGAGTCAGAGGGCATCCATGAATCCACTGTGGATGGCAGATCAGAGATAAAAGTTGACAGTGACCTTGAAGTCATTAGTTCAACCTCCTCTTTGTTTTTTGAGGATCCCAAGGTCTAGAGATGCAAACATATTTGTTCTAAGTGATGAAATAGTGAGTGAAACGGATGGGTTTAGTACCCATGTCCTTTGCTACTAGACTAGTGATAGGATTAACAAAATCTTTTTGAAAATGGGGAAGTAAGAAAAGAATGTCATTTAAGCATTTTAAAGTGCACAGATGATAAAAGAAGCAAGGTACATAGAAAATACAGACAAGTTGTGTTGCTTTGTTGGTTGAGTGTGATGATGCATTCCCATTAGCTTTCTTTTGGGGTTGCTGAGGCTTGGTGGAGCTCTGAATTGTAGTGGGCTAAGTTGGTCACGTGTCTTCACCCTGAATATAGTGGGAGGGGAGCACCAAGGTACCTAAAGAGGAGGGAACTGGCCCAGGTCAGACACAGAGAAAGTAAGCCACCTTGCCAATAAGTGGGCTGTGAATAGTTTTGGTATTTCCAGCAAGAGAAAGACAGACATCCAGACACAGAGAGAGACAGACAGACAGACAAAGACAGAGACAGAAACGTAGATAGAGACAGAGAAACAGAGTTAGAGACAGAGACTAAGAAACAGAGAAAGCAGAGACAAAGATAGAGAGAGGTAGAGACAGAGGCAAGAAAAAGAAGAGGGAGGGAAGAAAGAGAGGAAGGGAAGAAGAAAGAAAAGAAAGAAGGAAGAATGAAGAGAGAAAAATAGAAAAGAAAGGTAAGGAGAGAGAAGGGAAGGGAAGGGATGGGAAAGGAAAATTGAAATTTTTTTATGAGAAGGTAAAGATCATGGCTATAAGAGAAATCACTTTTCGGTTCTGTTTTGTATATAAAAATGCATATCTTCTTTGTGTTTGTTCAGTTGAACATTGTTTTCTAGTATTTTTAGTTGTGTTCCTGTTTCATTGTTTTATTTTCTTTCTTTTCTGTTAATTTGTGTTAATAACAGAGTTATATATTTTTGCCTAAGTATGCTTTGGCTGCAGTCCACACATTTTGATACATTGGCACACTGATGTCATTAGATTTAATGAAATTATCTCTAGTTTCCATAATTTGTTTTTTGACATCCCCCAATATTTTAGGATTAAGTTATTTAGCTCCTAGTTAATTTTAAAACTTTTTCAGCAGTCTTAATTTAGTTGAGAAATGAAAATTAAAGCCATTCTGAAATGTTACCTTGTAGTCATCCAATTCGCAAAGATGGCAAAAAGAAAAAAATATAAATATTAAAAGGTTGTAGGAAAATGGTCATGTTGATGTACCTGTGAATGTGTGCAATGATTCTGTAAAATAATTTGGAATTATATATAAAAATGTTACAAAACAGTGCATGCACTTTGACTTAGTTATATCATTACTAGGCCTCTACCCAAAAGAGATAAAAAAAAAAAGAAAAAAGGTTTTATATGTATGAAAGTATTTATACAGCTCTTTTTGTGTTGGCAAAAAAATCTGGAACCTAACAATGCCTATCATTTGGGGAATTACTGAGTAAATTGTTATATGTGAACCTGATCGAATATTATGCTGTAAGAAATGAGAAATAGATGATTTCAAAGAGACATGAAAAGACTTGTATGAAGTGATGCAGAGTGAAGTGAGCAGAACCAGGAAAACAATAAATACAATAACTACATCATAAATATAACTTTGAAGGCTATAAGAACTATGCTTAATACAATGACCATCTATGATTCCAGAGAAATGATGATGAAGCCTGATATACCTCCTGACAAAGAAGTGATAATTTCATTCATATCGATATACATATGTAATTTTTTAAAATTTCATTTAATTGATTAATTCAGAAAATTTTCCCATGGTTACATTATTCATGTTCTTTTCCTCTCCTCCTCCCAACCTCTCCCGTAGCAAATATGCAATTCCACTGGGTTTTATATATGTAATTTTTTTGATGGACAATGAGGAAATTTGTTTTGTTTGTCTATTCATATTTGTTACAAGGAAGAAATGAAAAGGAGAGAGAAAAAGAAGATTTCTCTTTATTACAACAATTAAATAAAGAGGTATGTTACAACATTTGAGGTCACTTCATGATTAACTTTACTTAATTTTCTTAATTGTTTTACTTGTTTACAAGAGACCTCTTACAAAGTGAGGGTAGACTGCAAATATTTGTAATCTAAAAACAAAACACATTAACAAAACTTGAGAAAAAAAATCACCATTGTTTTTAGACCAAGGCTCTTTCTGCTCATCAAGGGTCAACTGAAAAATCAGCTTGTAATCAATCCAGCTGTTCGATAGTCTATGATTCTACATTTAATTGTTACATGAGGAAAAATGTAAAGGCACAGTAAGGTAGGGATAATAAAAATCCCATAGACAATGAAGAATTGATAAAGGACCAGTTTTCCACATGGGAATCGATAATAGTTTATTGGTAATTTCCCCCTTCTTGGCATGGTCCTCCCTGTTCCCTAGAGATTTTGCAGTGATTGGACTGGAGACCAATGATTCTTTTTCCCAGGTTTTGCAAAGATTTGCACTTTCTTCTTCCCTGGCTAGTAGCCTCACAGAGGGAGGAAGGAGCAAACAGGGCAGTGTGCCTGTCTGAGTGCATATGGGGGAGGAGGATGTCAAGGAAGCAACTGGGCATGTGGAATGAGAAAACCACTAGTTCCTTGTCCCCATTAATCTGATGTTTCTGGCATCCGAGGCCTGTTCACTTGCCCCATTCCCCCTCTGAAAATTGCTATTACAGCAGTCCTAGTGGAGCACAGGACGGCCTGGCCAGATGGTATGCACCTGATGTCTGCTCCCCCAAGACCATGGATATTGAAGGCCTTTGCCTACTCAGACCAGGGCTTAGCTTGTTTCTATAGAAATGCAAGAAAACAGTGAGCAAGTGGTTTCCTCTCCAGATCTCTCTTTGGTTCTCTTCCCTTTTTTTTGGCCTTTTGTGACAGAGACACTGGAGAAAAACTGAAATTTCACAACAGAGATGTGTCATTTAGTCATGTAGTTCCCTATGAAAAAACTGTCTTCAGGAGTAAATGATAAAAGAACAAAGGAGGTACTAGAGAAAATGGAAGGCTGTCTAGTCAGAGGAGTTCTGGGTAGCCACCAAAGCCTCAGGGTTGAGTCCAGCTGCAGACAACTCCATGAGCTCTGCTTACATGGTCAGGGAGGGATCCCCTGAGGGTATACAACAATGTGTAGAAGAATGCTTTAGCGGGGCCATCCAAGGGAGTAAGGCCATTCCAATTTATCAAGGAATGATACAAGGTTATAATTTTGTCCATCTTGACCAAAGCTATAAACTTTAAAGATCAGCAGAGGATCTTCAAGGCCTCTTAGTGGAGGAGGGATGCAAAGTTTGGAGAGGTTGAGGCTCATGACATTCAGTAGAATTTTCAATAATGAGAGCCATGTGTAAAAAAAAATCAAGGTGAAGGCCAATGTTACTCAGTGGATGGCAAGCTTAAAATGAGTCAGTGGCATAACGTAGTAGCCAAAAATTCTAATGCTATTTATCCTAGATGGCTTTACGGGAGGCAGAGCATCCGGAACTGGGGAGGGAAATGTCTTGCCTTGCTCTGACCTGTCAGACCCTGTCTGGATTTCTAGAACATTCTGTTCTAGATTGCATATATTAGGAATAGCATTGCCAAACTGAGAATAGCCACAGGAAAGATGGTTGAGATCATTAGGGGCTGGCACACCATTTGAAGAATAATTTCAGGATTTTAAGAAAGAGAAGAGATTTGGTAGAGTGTGTTTGTGGATGGCGAGACGCATGATAGTTGTCTTTCAGTATCTGAAACTCATTAAACATTTAATTAGTGTGATTTAAAGAGTTCTGGACTTGAGTCAGGAAAGACTTGAATTCAAGTCCTTTGTCAACCATTTACTAGCTCTGTAAATCTGGAAAGTCATTTAACCTCTGAATCTCAGTTTTCTCATCTTTAAAATGAGGATACTAATTTAACCTACTGTACAGAGTTTTGTGGGATTCAAAAGAGACAACATATGTAAAGTACTTCATAAATCTATATTACCTGGAAATGCTATTATTATTAAGATTAATTTCATTCTTTCATAAACTTCTCTCTTTCCTTTAAAATTATTTTAGTAGTGCTTTCATTTATATCAAAGTCATTCCTCAGTGATATACCACACTGCCCTAGAAGCATCCCTTGTAACAAACAAGTAGAATTAATTAAAATAAACCAACACATCAGGAGCAGCTCGAAATGATCACCTCCATCTACATGTATGGTCCTCCTCTCCCCAAAAGCTTAATTCTTTTTTTCTTATAGAAATTTTCTTCTCTGGATATCCCATTCGTCATTGTAGCCTACTTCTCCATCCTCACTTTGTTGTGGTTAAGGGCAACATGTTCAGAGTTTAAGTAATCACAGTGTTAGAGTGGGAAAAGACCTTGACATCAAGTTCAAATTCCCTTTGTCTAGAGGAGGATGAAATGCAGAGATGAAATGACTTGGCCCAGAACAAATCCAGGTCTGTTGAATCTTTTGAATGTAAATTCAGTGCTCATTTCACTATATACTACAGAGTACCAAGGACATCTCTTTGAGCTCTTGTGAAGAATCAACAAGAAATGAATGGCTGTTGATGCTTATCATTCCTGGGGAGCAAAAGATTTTAAGACAGAGTCTTCTTCATGGGAAAGTAAATACTTTTTTTTAGGTGCCTTGAAAATAAAATTAATGTCCCAAGGATTGTTAAGAATTTAAGACCTTGTATGTGATTTGGGATTTTGGTTTTAAAGGATTGCTCTTTCATAAAAATGACTACTATGGAAATGGGTTTGAGTGAAAAAATATATATATATGTATTACCCAGTGGAATTGATTGTCAACTCTGGGAGGAGGTAAGGATGAAGGGAAGGAGAAAATACGAATCATATAACCATGGAAAAAATGTAAACATTTTTTTAAAAATTGAAAAAAGGATCGGAGACCTTGGGCAAGTCTCTTAATCTTTTCAGGGCTCAGTCTTTTCATTTGTAAAATGAAGAAGTCAGAATAGCAAACTTTTCAGGATATTATTCCTATACTATGTGCTATTATAATATGAATTCCCGCCCTTCATCCATTCAGCAGCAAATGACAAAAGAAAAAAGACCATCCCTCAATTCATCCATTCATTTCTTTAGCACTTAGGTTCTAGTTTTAGCTCTATTAATAACTAGTGGTTATGTCTAAAGCAATAGTTCCTGTGATAAAGATAGGTTGTGTACTAGGAGCTTGAGGTGGGGAGTATAGGAGGATCAGGGACAAAAATAAATAAGGTACAGCCTCTACCCTCATAAAGTTTATCTCACAGGCAGAATTAGATATTACTTCAATTTCATTACCACAGAAAGATGGGCTAAATGCCCATAGAAAGATACCAATAAAAATGACATAGGATTTCTGAGGAGAAAGAGACTATTTCCACTTTGGGGGAAGGAGTAAAGGAGTGTGGGTTTGTAGATCAAGGAAGGCTTCTTGGAAGAGCTGGGCCTTGAACAATATGTTGAAAATCTTTGTTGAAGGGAGTGCAGCAAGCAATAGAAGTCCAGGGAAATTCTTTCCCTGAATCTGAAGAATCCCTTTATCTTTAGAAAAATAAAAGAAGAGAAACTCAGATACAGTAAAGGTTATAGTGATATATACTAAGTGAGTAGGCAGAAATCTTATTAACAGGAAAATTATCTCCTTATATTCTTTTTTGTGTTATTGTTTTTGTTTTCGTTACTACCCTACATACTTTTGTACAATACAGTATAGAGGAAAGACTACTAGATCAATAGTAAGAGAACCTGAGTTCAAATTGTATCACCTTTTTAATGACGTATTTGGTACTTTTTGCATATATTTTGTTTCTCTATCTATCTATCTATCTATCTATCTATCTATCTATCTATCTATCTATCTATCTATCTATCTATCTCTGAGCCCTCAGCAACTACCTTTATCTAAAAAATGAAGGAGTTGGATTAAATAATCTCTAAGGATCTAGCTATAAATTCTATAATCTTTCCTTCCCTACTTCCCCTTTTCCCTATTTCCCTCCCCACACTTCTGTTAATCTCTAGGAAGCAGATTGGTATAATGGAAAGATTTCTGGATTTGGAGTCAGGGAATGTGAATTCAAATCCTGACTCCTGATAACCTTTGTTTTAATAGATGACTAGTGAGATGTGCTGCAGCCAAGCATAAGTGGGAGTCAATAGTTAAATTCAGGTAGAACATTTACACTTTGGAAATCACAAATACTATGAGTTAACTTTAAGATTTATTGTTTTATTGATTGTCTAGACAAGAAATTGATGGAGATAATGTTAGTAATGCATATGAAACTTAAAGTATGTTGTGAGTATATACATATTTTTCGTGAGACAGTTGTTAAATATTTACCAGCATACCTTTGCTTCCGGCTCTAAACCTATTATCCTCTGATTCTCCCTCTGGGTCCATTTCCTATCTGTAAAATGAGAGGCTTAGACCATATCATCTGAGGTTCCTTTTAGCTTTAAATCCAATAATAAATAAATCTCTGGGTGTGGAACTGTATCCTACCTTTAACAGTCATATTTGCTAAGTATTTATCTATGTCAGTGATGGTGAACCTTTTAGAGAAAGAGTGCCAGGCCCTTCCTCTATCCCATCCCCTAGACCAAAATGCTTTGTCGGTCCCTCACCAGAGACTAAGTGCTATGCTGAGGCCCATCCTCCTCTTACCCCAGACATGGGAGGTAGGAAGCACTCCTATTGGGTTGCTGGGAAAATGGGTGGGTGATGAGAGGTACGTGGGGAGAGGGGGACGAAAGTGGCTTGAGTGCTCTGCTCTCCTCCAGCTCTACTGCCTGTAAGCTACCCACCTTACCCACTGTGTGCTCCCATTAGGCTGCTGGTTAGAGGGGTGGAGGATGTGAAAAAATGTCTTCAGGCATGGTGGAGAAGGGGATGGGGAGCAGTTCTGCCAAAGTCCCTCTGTCTTTCTAGGAACAAACTCAGGGAGGGTGGCCCATGTGCCCACAGAGATTACTCCGCGTGCCATTCTTTGGCACCCATGCCATAGTTTCACCATCAGTGTTCCATGTTATTATTTTCAGTCATGTCCAATTCTTTGTGATTCCAATTAGAATTTTTTAATTTTTGCCAAAGATACTAGAGTGGTTTTACATTTTCTTCTCTAGCTCATTTTACAGATGAGAAAACTGATGCAATAGGGTTTAAGTGACTTAACCAGTCATATAACTAGTAACTGCTTCAGATCAGATTTGAACTCAGGAAGATGAGTCTCCCTGATTCAAGTCCTGGCACTCTATCCACTGTGCTAATCTGACCAGGACCTCTAAAGAACTGACTAGGCTCCAATTTGAGGAAGATTCAATGCTAGGGTCTAGGGCAGGGGTCAGCAACTTATGGCTCTTTCTGCAGGAGCCATAAAGTCAATTTATTTTCAGGTGCTGTTACAGGAGCACACTGTGAGCACTGTACGGCTCTCACGAAATTACATTTTAAAAAATGTGGCATTTATGGCTCTCATGGTCAAAAAGGTTGCCGACCCCTGGTCTAGGGACTTTGCTTGGGTGAGGAAAGTTCTAGGATTGCTGGTTTTTCGGAGGATCAAACTTTCACTCTGTCTTCAAAGAACCTTATTAAGAAAATGGCAAAACTGAGAACTATAGAGCTGTCGCCTTCACCAGCAAACCTCTCTCCCTCCATTAATGATTCCTATTAGAGCATTTCATTGCCTCCTCTTTTCCTTAAGAAAGTCTCACATTGTCATCCAGCCCTGTTAAACGCTCTGTGTGCCCATTACCAAAATATCATTTTCAGCCTCACTGAACACATGTAGGAAATGTTGTCGTGTTTAAAAAAAAAAAGCCATGAGAATCAGCCCAGATTGTATTGGGGGTAATTATCCTCCCTCAAACAGCCTTTCATAAAAGGATAGTTCCAATTTTTGAAAAGTCATAAATCTAAAAGCATAAGTTGTCACTGATTAGATTAGTAACTAAACAATTGAAAGCTGACACCGGATGCTTCTTCCCCTCCCCTTTTAATAAAGATGGATTTCACCCAGCTCTGGGAAGGATGGCTGATGGTCATTTCCTGTCACATTTGGGAGGGAGTATAATAATAACAGGATCCAGCATCATTGATTTAGAGCTGAAAGGCCCCTTAGAGGCCATTGCATCTAACCCCTTCATTTTACAGCTGAGGAACCTGAGACCCAGAGGGGATAAATGATTTGCCTATGATCACAAGGTATTGTTGATGATGGCAATGATAATGAGAAGGGAACAAATATTTATTAAGTGCCTATCTTGTGCCCAGCATTGTACTAAGCACTTTGCAAGTATTATCTTATTTGATCCTTGAAAAAACCCTGGTAGGTAGGTGCTATCATTATCGCCATTTTACAATCAAGGAAACTGAAGCAAGTAGAAGTTAAGAGACTTATTCAGGGTCCCAAAGCTAGTAAGTTTCTGAGGTTGGATTTGAACTGAGGTCTTCTTGATTTCAGGCTAAGTGTTCTATCCGTATACTGTTTCTCTTCCCTTTCCTTTCCTTCCATTTCATTCCCTTTTCTGAATTTGGAATCAGAGACCTTGGGCTAGATTTCTGTCCTGATTCTATCACTTGAACAGTTACTTTACTTCTCTTTGCCTCACTTTCCCTACCTAGTAAAAGAGGGGTGGGTTATTCCAAATCTTGTGATGAATTATTCAGAAAGCACAAGCATGAATATTTCCCCCATCCTAATCCTACTTTGGGTTGGCTAGGATATAGCAAGATCCATTCTGGGAACATAACCATAAGGGACATATTTTCCTTTATCTCTTTTGCCTTGAAGTAAGGATATCATTCAATACAGTAAACACTTATCAAGTACCTATTGTGCACACAGTTCTGCTGTGGATTTACTGATGAAAAATGTCACAGTTCTCGTGGAATTTGAAGAGTATGAAAAAGGAGGATATAACATGCACCTTAGTTGGTATAATGCAAGTTGGAGTGTGATGGGGCAAAAGGGACTTAAAAAGAGCTTATAGGAATGTTGAAGGAGGCAGAGATCCTTTCTGGGAGGAGTGGAGGGTGGGGAGGCTTCAGAAAGGCAGTAACATCTGATCTGAGCCATGAAGGAAAAGAGGAGTTTCAAGAAGCAGAGACAAAGGAGGGAGTGCCTTCCAAGGGGAATAGAAGGATGAGAACTTGGGCCTGCTAATAGTCCAGTTTGGTTAGAATGAAGAATGGATGAGTTATAGTAGTGGGAAAGAATGAGTCTGGGGAGGTAGAACAGAACCATATTCTGGATGACCTTGAATGACAACCTGAGATGTATCCCATCTTCTGTAGGAAGTATTTCCTTGTCCTTCCAGCTGACCCTTCCATAATTCCTTCCATCTTCCCTATCAGTATCCTGTATATGTCTAGTTAGTTACATGCTATCTCTGACCTCCACCCCATTAGAGTGTGAGCTCCTTGAATGCGACATTTTTGACTTTTTCTGTATCCCCATACTTAACACAATCCCTGGCAATAGGAAACACTGGATGAATGCTTATTGACTGGTTACACATTTTTAAGCAGGAAGGAGGGTGAGAATAGTAACGACTTCAGACTCCCACAATCCTAGGATTTAAAATACTAACAGCTTCAGACTCCTTCATTTTGCAATGGAGAAAACTAAAACTCAGAGAGATTAAATGAGTTACCCAAGGTCACAAAAAGAGTGTGCAGCAGAGACATGGACTTAAGGGAGGAAATTCTGGAAACTGTGTTCCTTGGTGCCTGGAAATCCCTGAATTGAGGAGAGAATGGGGGAAGAAAAAGGATGCAGAAACAGAACCTTTTCTGGTCTTAGAAACAGAAACTGTTTGGATCCTACTGGTTAGGAAGAAGAGAAAATGGCTCTATGAGTGCTCCTGGGTTATGGTCACTGGTGATTATTTCCTGTTTTTGCCAGTAAACATGAATCATCTAACAGATATCTAATAATAATAGCTAGTATTGATATAGTACCTACCTTATTCTACCTGGTGCTCTAGCTTCCAGGGATGGTGATCTTTGTACTTAGCTGAGTTGGTCATCAGTTATATGGCTTTCTCTGGACTTGGAGTCAAAGCTTTTCCATTTATTAGCCCTATCAGCCAGAGCTTATGTTCTGCTGTTTGTGCTCTGCCTTTGAGAAGTTGGGGTCATCTCTAGGTCATGATAAGGCCTTGGAAGAAGACATATTGGAGATATAGGATCACCCAGGCTGCCAGAAGTTGGTCACCTATGACTGATCACCAAGCATTTACTGACTATTATCTGATGGCAGAAAGATGAAGGTTCTGGCTTTCGAGTCAGAGGACTTGGTGGTGACTTCTGACTTTACTACCTATGTGACTTTAGGCAGGTCATTGACCAATCTGATAAAGGAAAGGATAGACCTATATATCAAACTCAGGTCCTATAGTTGATGCTTAATAAATGTTTCTTGAAACTTTCACAATGACCAACCCTGCTTCCATAAGATCAATGATGAAGAGATCTATCCACCTTCTAATAGGGAGATGATGGACTCATGCTGCAAAATGAAACATATATTTGGAGGCTATGATCAATGTAGGATAAATCTAGAATTGAATGCAACCATTCAACCCAAGTTCCCTGGGCTTTAATTTCCTCATCTGGAAAATGAAAAGATTAGACTAGGTTACCTCTGAGATCTCTTCTACCTATTTTCCTATAAACTCAATTTAACAAGCATTTGTCTTTTTAAATCTAATTATCTTAATGAACAAAAATCAATTTTCTTTCCTTCCCATCCATCCCTTTCCTTTGAAATAAAGGAAGGAAGGAAAGAAGAAAGAAAAAAGAACAAAAGAAATAAGAAAGAAAGAAAGAAAGAAACAAAGAAAGAAAGAAAGAAAGAAAGAAAGAAAGAAAGAAAGGAGGAAGGGTGGGTAAGATAAAGAGAGAGAAATAAAGAAAACCCTTGAAACAAATAGACATATATAGTCAAACATAACAATTCCTACATTGATCATACCCTCCAAATATATGTTTCATTTTGCAGCATGAGTCCATCAACTCCCTATTAGAAGGTGGATAGATCTCTTCATCATTGATCTTATGGAAGCAGGATTGGTCATTGTGAAAGTTTCAAGAAACATTTATTAAGCATCAACTATAGGACCTGAGTTTGAATCTCCTTTCTGACATTTATTGCAAGTCTGTTCACTTTTCTGATTTTCTTTTCTCATCTGCAAAATAAAGAAACGGAACCAGAAGATAACTCTAAAACTGAAGGAAATTAAAAGGCCATCTCATGCAATCTCCTAGTATTACAGATTTGAAAAACAGAAACCCTTGAAGATGAAATGACTTGTTCAAGGTCACACAGGTAATAAATATCACAGGTATAATTTGAACCCAAGTCCTCTGTGAGCTTCCAAATCATTTCATTGTACCTTATCCTTCTGGATCATGAAGGTTCCTTTCAACACTTACCTGTATCCTTTTTTATCTTGTTTATCCAGAACTATGGGGCATCTAAGTGGTTGAGGAGATAGAATGATGGATATGAAGTCAGAAAGGTCTTCAAATTTAGCCTTAGATACTTCCTAGCTGTGTGATCCTGAACAATCACTTAATCCTGTTTGCTTCAGTTTCCATATCTATAAAATGAGCTGGAGAAGGAAATAGAAAATCACTCCTGTATCTTTGCCAAGAAAACACTAAATAGGGACCTGGAGAGTCTGACACACCTGACCAACAACAAAAACTAAGAACTGTGCTAAGCCCCAGGGCTTAAAACAAAACAAAAGAACAAAACAAATAAAAACAATGGAAACAGCCTCTGTCCTCAAAGAATTTACATTCTATAGGGAGAAACAATGGGTGTATTGATAAGTGAGTTCACAAAAATTTCAAAAATAAACATAAAGTATTGGTATAAACACAAATATTGGTATTAAGACAAAAAGCTGGGGGCACATGCAGAGAAGGTATGAGGACAGTTACAAAGAAAGTACTGCCTCACTATTTAAGTGGGAATTTCCCAAACATTCCCTGAGTGGAACAGAATCATGTTGCTTATACCCAGGAGGAGGCTGGGTCTCTCAGAATTCTCTCAGCCATAAGCTATCCATCCCATCAGCCAGGCACCTTGGCTCCTGCCCCAACCCTGAGAGAGCAGGCAGCAGCCTCCTCCCCACAGGACTGGCCAGTGCAGGAGAGAGCATTGTGCCCTTCCCTGCCAAGAAGGAAGAAATACAGAGAACTGCTCTCCCCTTGGGGTAAGTAAACCCTGGCCATGCTGTACACTCCATGGAGCGTTTCCTCCACCCAGGGCTGCTGAGCTTGGCTCAGAGCAGGGGCTGCTCTAGAGAAGGCCATTTACCTTCATTTTGACATAAAAAAGGAACAAATTCTGTTATGATCCTGAGCTGGAGGAACAGTCCTGTCAGGCACACAGCAACAGGGATTCTGGCCATAAGAAGGCAACTGTGCTAATTGAGAAAATCCAGTGGGAATTTCCGCTGAGTAGTTAGCATGAACAAAACTGATGTAGGCTAGACTGTTGAAAGAATACTTGTGTGTGTGCGAGTGTGTTGTGTGTATATGTGTGTGTGTTGTGTGTATATGTGTGTGTGTGTGTATGTGTGTGTGTGTGTGTGTGTGAAGTCACAGTGAATAATAATACTGTACATCTTTGCTTCTTCCTGAGATATTCAGTAACTACTTGACAATGCCCTTGAGAGGAAAGGAATGAATGAAAATCATTTATTATGTTCTTACTATGTGCCAAGTGCTGTGCTAAATATTTAGGAACCGAAAAAATAAGGCAACCTCCCCCATTCTCAAGAATCTCAGGCTCTAAGTGAGGGAGACAATACATGAGCAACCTTACCTTGGGGGCCAACAGAAAGACCTGAGTGAGATGACTGTGTGAAATGACTACCTCATAAGACCTAGGATAGGAGGAGTAAGGAAGACTTGAAGGTCTTCTAGGAGGATCTGGGTGCAAATTATGTCTCCCTGGAAAATCTTGGATTCTGTAATCTATAGTCTACCTGTAAAGAAAAGACCCTATTGTCAAAATTTGTAAAGATGGAATATCTCTCTGGCTTTGGATTACTAATGGAGTTTCTGAGTCACTGTTGAATCACAGAATCTCAGTGCTGGAATGAACCACAAAGATCACTGCGAGCACCCATTTCATCATCATCATCATCATCATCATCATCATCATTATAATTGCACAGTGCTATGTCCCAGATACCACACTAAGTGCTTTATAGTTACTATCTCATTTAATCTTCACAATAATCTTGTGATGTAATTGCTATTATTATCTCCATTTTACAGATAAGAAAACTGAGGCAAACTGAGATTAAGTGACTTTTCCAGAGTCACACAGCTAATAAGTGTCTGAGGTCTAGGTTTCCTGATAATCTAATCTTTAATGATATAGAAATCATGTCAGTTTGGGGCAACTATAACTAAGACTGAAAATTATGTTTGCTGTTTTACCCAAAACTACTTCTCTGCAATTTATACTCACCATGGTTTGCCTTCTTGAGCTAAGGAGACTGAATTTAATTTCTCTTCTATGTGGCAAGCTTTCAAATACTCAAAGAGTATCATCCTATCCCTCTTAAACCTTCACTTTCCCAGGCTAAAGATCTCCCATTTCTTCAACCAAGCCTCATAGGACTAGTTTTCTGTCCCTCTTGCCATCCTGATTGCTTTATTTTGGATATTGTCTTTTTGAAAATATCCTCCCCCAAATGTAGCCTATAGAGGCACCTAGGTGGGTCAGTGGATAGAGAGGCAGGTCTGGAGATGGGAGGTCTTGCGTTCAAATCTGGCCTCAGGCACTTCCTAGCTATGTGACCCTAGGCAAGTCACTTAATCCCAACTGCCTAGCCCTTACCTGCCCTTCTGCTTTAGAACCAGTTCTAAGGTAAGGGTTTAAAAAAGTAGGAAAAAAAAGTGTGACCTATAGTACAGAACACAATGCTTCAGATGATTGAAGCAGCAAAGAGAATAGACAGCAGCACTATCATGACTGGTTTAATAAAAATGATGGTATGTGAGTGAGGTAGCAGAGTGGATAGGGTATAGACATGGAATCAGGAAGAACTAAGTTCACAGACTCAGACACTTATTGGTTATTATGTAATTACAATTTGAACCCTAGAACTACAATTCCCAGCACCCCCACTTTCCTTCTCACATTATGTGCTGACGTAGGAAGGCTGTAAGTTTTGTGTAGCCCCACTTCTCTCTCTCTCTCTCCTTGTGATTGAAGCTAGCTGAAATGGACTTTGTGGAAGAGGCAGAAAAATTTACTCACATGATCTTATTTTGTTAGATAACTACCTTTTTATTCCTTTATTTCAAGTGATTATTAATAAATTTTATAAAATATAATACTTGGAGTATTGTATATTAATTTAAATCTTACATTATGACTGGCAAAATTGATTAATTCCTCTCAGAATTCTCTTTATTCATTAGTAAAATGAGTATAATAAAAAGTACATTCCTCAGAAGGTTGCTGTGAGGATGACCAAATGAAAATACATTGGTAAAGTGCTTTGAACCTTAAAGTACTACATGAACGATGACTATCATTAATCTTATATTTATATAAGGTATTATAATTTACAAGTATTTTTTAAAGTCAAGTGAATAGGTCCACCTTCACATGCACTCAAACACTGGCAAGAAATAGTTACTGGAAAGAGTCCTTCTCTCTTGGTTTTTAGGGTTTCTCACTTCTTCATTCCTCTTGCTTGTTGACTGTGAGCATGTGCTTTCCTTTTGGTTTTGCCCTTAAGAGTAAGAATACCTTCTGCCTCTTTTAGGGAAAGAACCATATAACCACAAGAATTATTCTGAAGGTTAACTTCAAGATCTCGCTTAATCTCTGATTCCTCATCTAGGAAAATTAAGGGTGATATCTCAGATATACCACAATGCCTTGCAAACACCCTTTCCAACGCTACCCCTAAATCTGTGTTCCATCTCTTGCTCTGGGGCGGAAAATACCACCGCTATTGGAAAAGATGTGATACAATGATGCCCTGTGACTCCACTCACAAACCTTGTTAATTGTTGAGAGACACATTTTCTTCTTTGACCATCACTCCTCTGTTTATATTGTAGCTATCTATTAAAATGTTAAGGTTTTTGAGGGCAAGGAATCTCTCACTTGTGTACTTACATATCCAGTGCCTTGCACAGTGCCTCATGCTAAATAAACACTCATTGACTGACTGAAAGAGAATCTTCAGGGTGCAGCTGGGTGACTCAGTGGATTGAGAGCCAGGTCCTGGGTTCAAATCTAGCCTCAGACACTTCCTTACTATGTGACCCTGGGCAAGTCACTTAACCCCCATTGCCTAGCCCTTACTGATCTTCTGCCTCGGAACCAATACATAATATTGATGCTAAGACAGAAGGTAAGGGTTTTAAAAAAAGAGAGAAGCTTCAGATCCTTTCTAACTGTGCCATTCTTGTGTTCCATTTTTAATAGTTCTACTAGTTTTTATACATGTTATATAATTTAGAGTCTCTTCTAGTCCTAAAATTATGTTCTAAGGTTCCATCTAGCTTTGATATTCCGTGTTCTATATTTTAAGAACTTCTTTCTCAGTTCTCTTGTCATAGCATTCAATGACTCTATAACAAAATGTACTTGTTGATGTGGTAATCAGGAACTCTCCCAACTTGTTGAGATTGCGATAGGTTTGGGCTTTTATCTCCCTGAAAGGAGTGAGAATATTGATCCTAGTGTAACTTCTGCTGTAGGCTGACACTTTTTTAAGGTCAGGATGTGCAGGGAACATTTCAGTCAAGGTATGAGAATGATAATGCTTGTTTTGGGTGCTCCATGGAGACACTATTTTCCTTACTCGGCTTTTCATTCTCCCCTTTCAATTTCCCACCTATATTAAAACATTTGTTTTATGATCTCCAATGTTTGCTAAGAAATAAGAGTTAAGGAGATTAGTTCAATTTAAGGTAATCACAAAGTGGTACAGTGGACAGAGAGCTAGTCTTTGACGCAGAAAGATCTGGGTTCAAGTTCTTCCTCTGATATGACTTGGTGACTATGGACTAATTGCTCTCAGTACCAGAGGTACTGAGATCTGCAATAGTGAAGGATATATCCTAAAGGAAAATTCTTTAGTAAAAATTAAATTACAGTTCTGGAGGGAAGAAAAGGGGAATAGATAATATACAATGATGTTAAAATGAGTCACTCATCCTAGATAACATGTGCATTTTAGTAGGATCTCTTCATGTAATAATCTAAAGTAATGCCTAATGGGGGCATGTTAGGTGGGAGGTAGACAAGTAGCTTCCCTCAGATACTATAACAGTAACTACTTCTTGCTTAAAAAAAAATTTTTTTTAACTAAAGTCTTTTTTTTTTTTAAATGCCATGGCCATTTCCTGCTTGCCACCCTTGAACTCTCTTGTAACAGAGAAAAACTATTAAAGAAAATCAACCAATACAATTTTTAGGCAGAAAGTTCAGGCAGACTTTGGCAATTGTAGCCTCCCCAACTGTTTTCCTGCCAAAAGCAAGTGGGCTTCTTCTTCCTCTGGAAAAAATCTGAGTGCAAATGACATTTTCATTCACATTATTGTGGTCATTGTCTATATTGTTTAATGGTACTGCTTTCTTCATTCTGTATCAGTTTATATGTTTTCTCATGTTTCTCTGAATTTTTCATATTTGTCATTTCTTGCACAATTGCGTTCTTCTCTTACTATATTACAATTCATTCAGCTCTCCCTCAGTGGATAAGGCACCTACTTTGCAACCTTTTGCTACTACAAAAAGTAGGTCAGTTTCTTTCTTTCTTCTGGGTATGCTGTCTTGGAAAATACAAGTGACTTTTATTTCTTTTCCCTAAGATTACTTGCCATTTTGGGTCCATCCAGGTTCTTTTATTCTTGCTATAAATAGGTAAAATTCTCCCCAGTTCCCTCACACATCTTCCAGGACCCTTGTCAATGTTCAGGCAGCTCACCATTGCAATTTATTTAAAGCTAGTCTGAAGGGAACCAGTTAGTAAGAGCAGGCTTCCTATCACACCTCATTCTCTTTTCAGCCTTTGAGGCCCATTAATGCCATTGCTGTATTCCCCAGAGGTTTCAGCAGATTAAGGCCAATACCCAAACATTAAGTGCCTTTTCCAGGGCTGCTCCCCTTTACTTTCATCAAATCAGCTTTAAAGGTGAGAATAAAGAACGGAGAAATTAAAAGGAGGAAAGGAGTTTCTGCTGATGGAAAACCCACTTATCATAGATTCTCAGCTTTGGAAGGGATCTCAGACTTTTTATCTTGTTTACCTTAACAAGAATCATATTTGCAAATTGTTAACGGTCACTCAGTCTTTGTTCATGGCTCTCCAGTCATGGGGAACTCACTCACTACCTTAGAAGGCAACATATCATGCTTTCGGGTAGGTCTATCTGTTAAAAAGTTTTCCTTTATATGAAGCCAAAATCTGCTTCTCCAAAACTTCAAGCCTGCTCTTCCTAGGCTCAGTTATATGTGACCAAACAGAATAAGCCTGATACTACTTCGACAGGACTAAATTTCAAGTATTTAAAAAAATACTGATTTAATAGCCACCTCCAAAACCAACAAAATAAACAGAATAAATTCCAACCTAAAACAATAGACTCCAGATCATTTAGTGTTTCTAAAAAGAAGATAGGCACCTCTCTGAAGAATTTATATTATCAATCATTATCCATCTGAACTAGCAGGGTTATATTATTGTGAGTTCCCAATAGAAATCTGGAAAAAAATATATCAGCAAGTATTGTATATGAAGTTGTTGTATATTGTATTGTTATATTATACTACATTATAATATTGCACTTATGTGTATACCAAGTTATACATGAATATGTCCCAAGTAGCTACACTAAATACATATGTACATGTACAGGCATGTAAAATATGCATATGATGTATGTTTTGGTAACTAATGGGATTGTCGTGAGGAACAAATGAGATATTTGTTAAGTACTTAGCACAGTTCCTGGCACATAGTAAGTGCTTCATAAATGTTTATCCCTTTCCCCTCCCTCTAGTGTTTCACATACATATATATAAACAACTATTTTTTCTTTGTATCATTTTGTGCTTTTGCAAATGTATGTTTTTTTTAATCGCCTTTTTTAATGTTCTGATTTTTTTTTACTTTGTATTGCTTTATTTGCCTTTTCAAATTTATTGGCATTCTTCACATTTATAATTCTTTTTGATGCACTCATTTTCTATTACTGGCTTCCTATAAGGAGGTTCTCTGAGCAAGATCTAAAAAAGAAGGGGTTTGGGTTTAGATTGGGTCTATGTCACTCACTTGCCAAAAAGATGTCACATGGCACAATGGATAGAGCTCTAGGTCTAGAAATAGGAAGACCCAATTTAAAATCCAACCACAGACATGTATTAGTTCTGTGATCCTGGGTGAGTTACCCTCTGCCTGCCTCAGTTTCCTCAACTATAAAATGGAGATAAATAACATCATCTACCTCCCATTGTTGTTGTGAGGATCAGATTAGAATATTTGTAAAGTACTTACTATAATGCCTGGCACATAGTAGGTTCCTATTAAATGCTTGCTTCCTTCCTGTGTCATGCAACATTGCAGAAGACAGGAAGTCCATGCTTAGGAGATATATTCAAGTGACTCCACTAAATGCAGTCACCATGAACTTCTGTGTGGAGGGAGATGTTGACCCCTTACATTCTCTTCTATGGTTTGACTTTTCAATTGGCAAAGATATAAGCTAGTTTTTCTAAAGTGATTCTTCTCAAGAATACACATGAGCACTTCACTTTGGATTCTAGTATATTAAAAAGTACAGACTAAACCTTTTATTCTCAGCTCATTAATCAATCACCACCATAATATTTCATTTCACCCATTCACCATAACTTGTCCTTTTTGTTTCCATTTTTCCCACCACGAGAAACCAAATATAAATATATTTACATATATAAAATATTTTCTTCTTTCTCTGGTGTTTTTGGGATAGAGACCTAGTAGTGATGCTGGGTCAAAGGGTAACTCCTGGGACATATTCCAAGCCACTTTTCAGAATGCACATACCAACTCATTGCTCTTCAGCAGTACCTGTTTCCCCATAGATCCTTCAGTATTTCTTTCTTTTTTTATTCAAATTTGGAAATCTGAGGGGTGTGAGGTAGGACCTCAGATTTGCTTGAATTTGCATTTCTCTGTTATTCTTTTTTCATGTGGTTCTAGATAGATTGGATTTTCCCCCCCTAGTGAACTGCCTGTTCTTCTCCTTTGACCATGTAACAATTAGAGAAAAGATTGGATTTTTTTTTTATTAGCTTGGATCAGTTCCTTACATACCTTAGAAACTACTTATGTAGAAATTTGCTGAAAAGATTTGTTTCCAATTTGATGTGTCCCTCCAAATCTTAGCTGTACAGTATTTGTGCAATTAAAAAAATACAATCCGAACTCTCTATTTGACCTTCAGTGAGCTTCTCTTTTTCTTCCTTAGTGATAAACTCGTCTCTTATCCTTAGATCTGTGGGCAATTTCTCCCTTGCTTCTCTAATTTGTTTATGATGTGAACTTTTATATCAATATCATTCATTTGTAGCTTATTTTGGTATGTGATGTGAGGTTTAAAACTAATTTCTGCCAGATTCTTGTCCAATTTTCCCAGAGTTTTTGTCAAATAGTAAGTCCTTATTCTAGTAGCTGGGGTATTATTTAAAAAAATGATGACACAGGTCATTCAGTCATGTCTGTCTGAGTCTTTGTAACCCCATGGACACCAATAATTGTCCTTGTGTTTTTTTGTCAAAGATACTGGAGTGGTTTGCTATTTCCTTCCCTAGTGGATTAAGGCAAATAGAGGTTAAGTGACTTGCTCAGAATCACACAGCTAGTAATTGTCTGAGGTCATTTTTGAACTCAGATCCTCCTGTCTTCAGGCTAGAACACTAGTCACTGAGCTATCTAGCTGCCTCCAAGTATTTTATGTATTCTATAATTATTTTAAATGGACTTTATTTTTCTATCTTTTCCTCTTGGGTTTTATTGATGATTTATTGATTTATTTTATATCCTGCACTTAGATGAAATTATTGTTTCAACTACTTTTTAGTTGACTCTATGGTTCTCTAAGTACAACATCATATAATCTTCAAAAAATTTCTTATTCATTTATATTTGCTCCTTAATTTCTATTTTTTATTTCTAGTACTATATTAAATAGTAATGTTCTGCACTCTTAGTTTACTCCCCACCTTATTTGAAAGGACTTTATTTTATCCCCATTACATATAATGCTGGCTGCTTGTTTTAAATTATTATTACTCATTATGTTAAGGTTAGGCCCATTTATTCTTGTGTTGCTAGTGTTTTCTAACAGAAATTCATGTTGTAGTTTGTCAAAAGCTTTTTTCTGCATATATTGCAGAAAATATTGCAAATATCTATCTGTTATTTTGTTGTTATTATTTACAGGGTACTTTAAGTTTTGCAAAAGATTTTACAAATATTATTTCATTTGACTCCCATAACAATCCTTGTCAGTAGGGGATCTAGGTAAAATAAAATTATATGTTTTGTATTCAAAGCTCTTCATAGCCTGCTCTTTTCCCCACTTTTCTAATCTTCTAACATCTTCTACTTCCCCTTACTCTTAAATTTTACTCTGTGATCTAATTGCACCAGTTTCTTTGCTGTTCTTTGAACAAGATGCTCCATCTGAACATCAAGTATGCCCACTGTTTCCAATGCCCAGATCTCTCCTCATATCTACCTATTAGTTTCCAAGGCTTCCTTCAATTCCCAGATTAATTTCCATATTTTCAGAGAGATTTTCTCAATCCCTCTTAATTCCAGTGCCTTACCTTTGTTGATTTTTTAAAATTTTGTATGTAGCTTATTTGTACAAAATTGTTTCCATATTGTCTCTGCCATTAGAGTGTTAACTTCCTTTGTATGTCCAGTTTGTAGCACAGCATCTGGCACACACTAGACATTTAATGAAAATTTACTGACTGAATGATTCAAAAAGTAACTCTTTCTTACCTTTCCTGTCTTCTTTTCTATCTATTTCTTCCTTAAACTCCTTTAGTTTCTCCTTTAAAAATCTGGATGTTATACCATTTGATGCATATATGTTATATATTGATATTTCTTCAATGTCTGTACTGCCTTTTATTAAGATGTAGCTACCTTCCTTATTTCTTTCAATCAGATCTATTTTTGCTTTAGCTTTATCTGAGGTCATGGTTGCTACTCCTGCTCTTTTTGTCTCATTTGAAGCCCAATAGATTCTGTTCCAGCCTCTTACCTATACTCTGTGTGTATCTACCAGCCTCAAATGCTTTTCTAATAAACACCATATGGTAGTATTCTGGTTTTTAATACACTCTGCTATTTGCTTTTTTTTTATGGATGAGTTTATCTCATTTACATTTATAATTATGATTATCATTTGTGTATTCCCCTCCATCTTGATTTCATCTTTAAATCCTGCCCATTCTCCTTTCACTCTTTTCCTCTGCACCAGTGTTTTGCTTTTAATCATTCCCTCCCTTTTATTACTTCCCTTCCCACCACCTCCCTTCTTATTCCCCTTCTACTTCTCTAGAGGATCTTTAATCACTCCCCCACCCCCAATTTCTCCTTTACTTTTATTACTCCCTTCTCTATCACCTCCTTTCTTATTCCCCTTATACTTCTCTACAGAGAAAGATAGGATTCTAAACCATCATTGAATCTGGTTATTCTTCCCTCTCTGACTCAATTCCTATGAGAGTAAGACTTAGATATTACCCATCAATATCCTTATCTTCCCCTCCATTGTAATGGTATTCTCCTCCTTCCCTCCACCCTGTGTCTCTTTATGTGATATAATTACGCCATTTTACTTCTCTCTTCGTATTTCTCTTAATACAATCTTCTTTTTCTCCCCTAGCTTTTTTTACATATCGTCCTCACAGCTTATTACCAAACCCTCTGTCTATGTATACTGCTTCTAACTACAATGATAATGATCACACTTTTTATGAGTTAGAGACAACATCTTTCTACATAGGAATACAAACAATTTAACTTTATTGAAGCTCTTAATTTTTTTCTATTTCTTATTTACCTTTTCATGCTTCTCTTGAATTTTGTATTTGGACATCAAATTTTCTGTCTAAGTCTGATCTTTTCTTCAGGAATGCTTGAAAATCTATTTTATTAAATGACCATACTTTCCTCTGAAAGAATATAGTCAATTTTGAAGGGAGGGTGATTCTTGGTTGTAAACCCAGTTCTCCTCATCTTTTGGAATATCATATTCCAAGTGTTCTAGTTCTTTAATGTGGAAACTGAAAGATCCTGTGTAATCCTGACTGGGGCTCCATGATACTTGAATTCTTTCTTTCTGGCTGCTTGTAATATTTTTTCCTTGGCCTGGGAGCTCTTGAACTTGGCTATACTATTCCTGGGAGTTGCAATTTGGGGATTTATTACAGGCAGTGATCTGTGGATTCTTTCAATTTCTAGTTTATTATCTTGTTCAAGAACATCAGGACAGTTTTTTTGAGTAATGTCTTGTAATATGATGTCTAGGCTCTTTTCTTTTCTTTCTTCCTTTTTCTTTTTCTTTTTTTTTTTTTTTTGATCATGACTTTCAGATAGTTCAGTAATTCTTTGTCTCTCTTGGATCTATTTTCCAGGTCAGTTGTTTTTTCAGTGAGATATTTCATATTTTCTTCTGCTTGTTTTTTCATTCTTTTGATTTTGTATTATTGTTTCTTGAGGACTTTTGAAGTCATTAGCTTATATTTGCACAATTCTAATTTTTAAAGTCTGAATTTCTTCCATGAACATTTGATTCTCCTTTTCCATTTGGTCCATTATACTTTTCATGACAATCTTTTCTTCATTGGATTTTTTTGCTTCTTTTTCTAGTATGTCAATTCTTTTTTTTTTTTAACCCTTACCTTCTGTCTTAGAATCAATACCATGTATTGGTTCCAAGGCATGAGTGGTAAGGGATAGGCAATATGGGTTATGTAACTTACCCAGGGTCACATATCTACAAAATGTCTGAGGCTAGGTTTTAACCTATGGCCTCTCATCTCTAGACCTAGCTCTCAATCAACTGAGCCACCCAGATGCCCCCTCAATTCTGTTTTTTAAGAAACTTTTTTCTTCATTGGATATCTGTGCCTCTTTTTCCTGTTGACAATTTTTGCTTTTAAAAGGCTTAAAGTCTTTTTCATTTTTGCATTACTTTCATTTCTTTTCCCCATTTTTCTTCTCATTTTCTTCAACATATCTTATTTGATTTTTGAATTTCTTTTTCAGTTCTTCTAGAGCTTGACACCAATTTCCATTTTTTTTAAATTTTTTATATGGTTGCTTGGATCTCACCATCCCCTGTTGCTTCTGTTCTTTACTTTTTGTCTCTAGAAATTTTCAAGGGTTAAGTGTTTCTTTTGCTCTTTGCTCATTTTCCTAGACTTTTTTAACCTGTGGACTTGGAATTTTGAAAAATGCTAGCTGATTCTGATTCCTCCGCTGCTGGCTTGCAGGGATCAGCACTGTGAGCTATTCTGCCCTGGAGCTAGGCCTTCACCACAGCAGGGCAGGCTTAAAAGGGTCCAGAGCTATGGACTTTTGGACCTTAATACAGGCTGGTTCCAGGGCCTGGGGCTTCAAGGTGTGGGTCTGAGGTGCTCTTTTGTTGGTATAGCCTGGGTTCTAAGATCCTGAAGTTAGTCTATGCCCAGAGAAGTTTTGGCTTTTGGTACTAGTAAGCTGCCATCTTGGCTCCCCTTTCTAGTCTTTTTATTCTTACTCTCCTCTGTGTACTCTACTGTATCATACTGACTTTCTTGCCATTCTTTGAATGCAGGGTTCCATTTTTTGACTCCAGGTAACTCATTTGCTATGCTCCATGAATTGTTGCTTCTCTTCACCTCTTCTTCCTGGCTTCCTTCAAGATTCAGCTCAAATTTTACCTTCTACAAGAATTCTTTCCCAGTCTTACTCCCCTGCTCCCAACCCCTAGTATATTTCCTCTGAAATTACCTTCTACTATATATATATATGAGTATACATATTAAATAAATATGATTTTGGACACATATTATAGATATCATATATGAATATCTATATATTATCTATCTATATTTATTTATTATTCTATCTATCTTGTATGTTAACAGTTACTTCTCCAATTAAAATGTGAGTTCCTAGAAGGTAAGGATAGTGTTTTTACTTTTTATATTTTATTTTTTGGTGTCCCCAGCATTTAAGTCAGTGCCTAGAACATAGTAACTATAGGTATCCCTTACAAATCATGGGGGTTAGAGGCAAAACACCCCTGTAATCTGGAAAATCTATGTAAAATTACCCAAAAAGCTCTTGGCATATCCAAATAAGTATGTAGAATTGCAGTTCTTATACTATAAATTTAATTTTAAGGGAAGAAATTGTAATTGTTTATTATGTTATTAAGTAGTAAAATACATACTATAAGTTAATATTCTATATAACAGTTCATACATTTAATGCATTGATGAATTTCTAAAATATTTTTTTTAATTTTATTTTTTAGAAAAAAAATTTTTCCACGGTTACATGATTCATGTTTTTACTCTTTCCCTCCACCCCCGGTAGCCGAAACACATTTCCACTGGTTTCTTCATGAGTCATTCGATTAAGACCTATTTCCATATTATTGTGTAAGAGGGGAGACTAGATATTTAAGGTATGGTCGCCAGAAATTGATTAACTCAATTTCTAAATAAAATAGACACAAGTCAGGATGACTTTTATGGTGGTTTATTTACAATTAGGAAGGTTGAAGGTAGGGAAATTGAGAGAGAGAAACTCTGGCCCGGACCATAGGCCTGAACCAGGTAGGAATTTAGAGGCCCCAGCGGACAGAGGTTAATTAAACAAGGCTTCTAGCCATAAGGCCTCCTCCAAGAAGAGAGGCCTCCCTAAGGCTAGAGCCTCCAGAAACACCAAGGGAAGAGAAAGAGAGTCAGCCTAACTTACCCACATGACAATTCAAAGGGAAGCAGCCTGAGGTCTCACGAAAGATCCTTCAACACCAAGTTCAAAGCACCAACTCCTCCATAGGAAGTTACCATCATATTTAAAAGATAGCATCTTTCTTCACTTCCTGCATCCACCTCCAATTTCAAGTGGACAAATGGCAGCCTCAACACTGTTTTGGACTGCCTAAAGGGCAGTCCCTTGTTTTTGACTTGTCACTTACTATCACATGTGGGTCACAGACCTCCACCTCCCCTCTTAATTTTTTTTTTCAAACACCCACTTAATTCTAAGTTGGGTGGGGTGACATTATTTCTGGTGGCTAGAGTCTACACAAATGAATGAAGGTGAGCTAATCCCATTTACACAACTGATAGCTGTACTATGGTGATTGGCGATCCTTTAGAGTTTACTTCCCAAATCATGTCCACATCAACCCATGTGTTCAAGCAATTGTTTTTCTTCTGTGTTTCCACTCCTGTATTCTTCCTCTGAATGTGGGTAGCATTCTTTTCCATAGATCCCCCAGAATTGTCCTGGGTCATTGCATTGCTGATAGTACAGAAGTCCATTACATTCAATTTTACCACAATGTATCTTTTAAGATATCTTTACATTTCTAACCTTTGTGTGTCATATGCTGGTTTTATTATTCTTTTCTCAAACTTTAACTTTTTATTTATTTTAATAATTTTATTTAATTTAATTAATTTTAATTAATACATACTATTAAATATAAAATATGTTGATATTATAAAATACTGTTTATGTATGTATACATGATGATTACAGAGTTTATAAACTTTTTCTGCGTTGTCTCTGTAGCTTCCATAAAACTGCCTCCAAATTCCCAATGAATTTCTTATGCTGACCTTGATAATATGCTGATAATATATCAAAACCATGATGAGGAAGGGATACACGTGCTTATTAAGTACTTGCTGATTGATTGATTCTTTTACTCTGTTTTCCTCTTCCAATATAGCTAAAACAAATACACTTTTATTGCCCTTCCTCAGCTTCCTTCCCCAGCTTTAGCTCATTTGAGCTTCAGCATGCCTGACATCATTTTTATAGGACTACAGCACATTCATGCTCTGTTGCTACATGGCTTAAAATAAGATATGAATTCTATTGGGAAGACATGAGGAGGGAATGAATCCTAGGTACGGAGAACAAGTAGTATAAGAGCCTGGAGATGGGAAATAAAGAGTTCCATGTGTGAGGAACAAGAAGATGAATTAGGATTGACTCAGAGTCTTTACTCAATGAAGAAGCAATATGGTGTTGCATCTCTCTTTACCTAGCTAAAATGACCTTCAGTCAAGAGATATATTGGAACCTTACTATAATGTAAAGGGTTGTAACATGTAATAAGTTTTGAAAGGTAGATTGGAGCCATATTATGAATGTCTTAGTAGATGTTGTGTTGGTTGCAATATAAGCTGGGGTATTATGGGAGCAAAGAACCCATCAATGCAAAATATTTTAAGAAGACAGAGAAGGAACTAGCAACTGGACTTGGAAAAAGTAGTACCTTAGTTGAGCCTGAAAAGAAGAAACAGATTCAGTAATGTGGAGATGAGGGAGGAGTACTTGGGGAATGGCCTTCATGAATGTACAGAGGTAGAAGACAGCATTGAATTTAGGGGAATTCAGTCCTCTTACTACTATATTAAAGTGGCTTCTTTACACCTAACTTCATGTTGTCTCTATTCACTAATTTACTAAGGTAAAAATCAAGGGATTCTTTGGTGTACCTACACTTCCATGTCAGTAGAGGAAAAGGAAGATAAGAAGAGAAATTTCCCCCTTTTGTCCCTCTAGGTCTGTGGTTTTATAGGAAGTTAGTCATTCCTCCATTTCAGCAATGGTCACACCCTCCACTGCTATCATAGCCCAAAGGCCTTGGTGGCTGGGCATTACCAAGAGGAAGTTGGGAAGGTCGGGAAATGACAGCAGACCTGCTGGAGTCCCAAAATGACAGGTTTGTTAGTGTAACGTTTATGAGAGATTCTGATTGATTTACCAAGACCCTTCCTTGTTTCTGCCTATCTAGCATAACATTAAAAGGAAGATGGGTGGTTAGTTATCCAGTGAGTGAGAATTGGATTAACAGCCAATAGAATCAGTGGAAATAAATCCCTACTTATAAGCTATGTGGATTTGGCCAGATTTATCTTGCCATCAGTTTACATGGATTTAGCCTATTGGATTACCCTCAAATTTAACCCTCTGTAGCATCCTCTTCATCATTTATTTCACAAACTGAAGTATTTAAAGCCTTACAAAGTGCTTTTTTTCAGAATAACCTCCCGAAGTTGACAGTAGATGGATTATCCTACCTACAATAATAGTTAACATTTATATAGTGCTTATTATGTGCCAGGCACTGTCATAAGTACTTTGTAATTCTTATCTCATTTGAGATAATCCTCAAAACAAGCCTGTGAGGTAGATGTTATGATTATATCCATTTCACAGCTAAGGAAACTGAGGCAAATAGAGGTTAAATGACTTGGCCAGAGCCACACAGTCAGTAAGGGTCTGAGATCAGATTTATAAGTTTTTTTTACAATTTTTTTAATTTAATAAATTTCCACATACATTTTCCAAAGTCATAAGATCCATATTATCTTCCTCCTTTCTTCCCTTTCTTCTCCTGAAGTTAACAAGCAATTTAATCTACATGTTTACGTATTATTTATATTTATTAATAATATTATTATAACCATATTATATTTACATGCATATGAATGTA